>NC_057731.1:29243092-29304807 GCF_004010195.1 Chiloscyllium plagiosum | reverse complement strand
ACAGGTCCCACCTTCGCCAGAATGCAGTCCAATTGTCCAAATACCTGAAGCCCTCCCTCCTACACCATCCTTGCAGCCACGTGTTCAACTGCACTCTCTCCCTATTCCTTGCCTCACTGTCACGTGGCACCGGCAACAACCCAGAGATGACGACTCTGTCTGTCCTAGCTTTCAGCTTCCAGCCTAACTCCCTGAGCTCTTGAATGACCTCCCCACCTCTCTTCCTACCTATGTCGTTGGTGCCAACGTGCACCACGACTTCTGGCTGCACACCCTCCCCCTTAAGGATTCTGAGGACACGGTCCGAGACGTCTCGGAACCTGGCACCCGGGAGGCAATAAACCATCCTAGAGTCTCGCCCATGCCCACAGAATCGCCTGTCCGTCCCTCTAACTAGAGAGTCTCCTATAACTAGCGCTCTCCTCCTCTCCCCCTTTCCCGTCTGAGTCTCAGAGCCGGACCTCACGCCACAGACCCGGCCACTGCAGCTTACCCCTGCTGGCTGTCCCCCCCACCAGTATCCAAAGCGGTATACCTATTGTTTAGGGGAATGACTACAGGGGATCCCTGCACTGCCTGCTTCCTCCCCTTCCCACCTCTAACTGTTATCCATCTACCTCTGTTCTCTGGCGTAACTATGTCCCTGTAGCTTCTTTCTATCACCTTCTCAGCCTCTCGAATAATCCTCAGTTCATCCAACTCCAGTTCCAGTTCCCTAACTCGTTCTGTGAGGAGCAGAATCTGACTGCATTTCCTGCAGATGAAGTCGGCAGGAGTATCGGGTGGCCCCCCTACCTCAAACATCCGGCAGGAGGAACATTCCACTGCCTGCGCTGCCATTACTCTACACTTCGTCTCCAAAGCAAGAACACCGAGTAGCTTACCTGTGAACTTTAAAGTTAGGTTAGAGGAGGAGGATGGGAGGGAGGCCCTACTATGTAGGGCCTGGGTTTAGAACACACCCACTCAAATTTCAATCACTTACCTTCCCGACCAGCTCTGCGCTCCAACCTCACTTCCGCCCAGCTCGCGCCGCTCTCTGCTGAGAAAAGACCGTTGGCGTCGAGGTAAGTTCTTTATATATCACTTACCTTCCCGACCAGCTCTGCGCTCCAACCTCACTTCCGCCCAGCTCGCGCCGTTCTCAGCTGAGAAAAGGTGCTGAGCATCAGTGGTGCTGAGTATCAGTGGTGAGAAAGATGGAGTTCAGATCTGTGTGTATATTCAGCAAACATGGACTGTGCTGGACATGGCTCTCCAAGGCAGCTACCAACCTATCCTTGGAGTCAGCCAGATGTTTGCATGCTGGATGCAGCACATTATAAACAACACTGGTGGTCCCCTCCAACATTCAAGTCAGTTTCCCTAGTGCTTCTCACACACCTGCCTGCTGCCCCTGTGTCTGCCCATGCATTTGGATGATATTCATAATGGCTGACAGTTGTGGGGTCTTCTCCTAAGTGCCAATATCCTTGGGTGTTTCTTCCCAGACCAGCTGCAGAGACATGATGGTGGATGTACTCACCAGAATGTGCTCCTGCCTCTACTCTAGTTATCATATTTGTCAAGCTCTCAGTCAGTCTCTGAGCTGACAGGGGGTTCAGGAGGCTGCCTTGCCACTGCATTCTCTGAGGGTGTTCAGAAGTGTGGGAGGAGATGGTGTCTTGTGGAGCAGTTCTCTTTAGGGAGGAGACTTTATAGCTGCCTTTAGGAGAGAAATGAGAGAATGAGTTGCACGAAAGGGATAGAAGTTTAGGCAAATTAAGAGAACGTTTATAAGGGTGGTGAAGAAAGAGCAGTGCAGCATCTGACAATGAATCTTGCTTAGCTGCCCAGAAATTGAGGATTTGATATCTCCATAGGGGTAGTCAGTATCCTCTCCTGCCATGACATTGTTCCTCTCTTTGTAGGAGATGAGGGGGTGAATGTTGGGCATACCACCACCTGTCTGCCTTTCTCCATATTATTATGTTCCCATTTCTTCTGGAATGAGTCTAAGAGAAGGATTGAATGAGATGAAAATGAGTGGCCCAGCCATTGGTATAGTGGGAAAAGGTGGTGAGATATCCTAAGTAAGTCAGTGAATGAAGACGTTGCATGCAGACTAATAGACCAATGGCCTTGGTGAAATATGTGTGTAGCAGCAGAAATAGAGTGGGAGGTAGCAGACAGCAGACTTTCCCTCATGCAATACAGAAGGTCATTAACTTCTTGTGACATTGGTGAGAATTTCTCCAGATTGTGGACTCCGTGCTGACTCATGTGGCAACTTTAGACCAGACTGGTAATATCTGGTGGCAGTGTCTCCCCTGGGGTCTTGAGGAGAGAAGATTGCCCTCTTCTGCACCATTTCATCCATCAAGGCCTTTGGTTCGCTGTTAGCAAAGCCAGGAGTTAACGCCTCTTTCTCAGTCAGCTCTAAGGAGATTATTCACACACGGGAACCATGAAGGTCAACTCTTAACTGACAGCACTTCACCTGATGGACAACTTTACTTTCAGAATAGTACCAGCGCTGGGAATCTGGGAGGTCCAGTGGCAGTGCATGATTCTGTTGCTGTTGAGCACAAGATAGCATGAGCAGGGTATAAGAGAGGCATGGTGGGACGTGAATGTGGTGAGAATTGGGGAACAGTATGAGAAATCTTGCTGGAGCTCACAGAGACAAACCCTTCATGAGACTCCCTGAACTTGACACTTAGCCAATTGTTGCTAAAATTCAGCCCTGTGTGTCCTCCTCACAGCTTGTTTTCTTACATAACTTGGCATCATAAGCAGAATTAGATGTTTTACTGATATACACTGTAAAGCATTAATCTTCACTGCACCTTGCTAGTTATAACCAGAAAATTGTTCCAGCTATTGTTTCATGCCCATTAAAAAGCACTCAAAGTATGCTAATATATTACCCATAATTGTCAGATAGAACATAGAACATAGAAGAATACAGCGCAGTACAGGCCCTTTGGCCCTCGATGTTGCGCCGATCCAAGCCCACCTAACCTATACTAACCCACTATCCTCCATATACCTATCCAATGCCCGCTTAAATGCCCATAAAGAGGGAGAGTCCACCACTGCTTCTGGCAGGGCATTCCATGAACTTACGACTCGCTGAGTGAAGAACCTACCGGCAACATCCTGGTAAACCTCCTCTGCACCCGTTCCAGTGCCTCCACATCCTTCCTATAGTATGGCGACCAAAACTGCACATAATATTCCAGATGCGGCCGTACCAGAGTCTTATACAACTGCATCATGACCTCAGGACTCCGGAACTCAATTCCTCTACCAATAAAAGCCAGTACGCCATATGCCTTCCTCACCGCACTATTTACCTGGGTGGCAACTTTCAGATATCTGTGTACATGGACACCAAGATCCCTCTGCTCATCCGCACTACCAAGTATCCGACCATTAGCCCAGTACCCCATCTTTTTGTTATTCTTCCCAAAGTGAATCACCTCACACTTAGCTACATTGTATTCCATTTGCCACCTTTCTGCCCAGCTCTGCAGCTTCTCTATATCCTGCTGTAACCTGCCACATGCTTCCTCACTGTCAACAACTCCTCCGATTTTCGTATCATCCGCAAACTTGCTCACCCAACCTTCTAGCCCCTCTTCCAGGTCATTTATAAAAATGACAAACAGCAATGGTCCCAAAACAGATCCTTGCGGAACACCGCTAGTGACGGCACTCCATGAAGAAACTTTGCCATCAACTACTACCCTCTGTCTTCTTCCATCCAGCCAATTCCTAATCCAAACCTCCAACTCACCCTCAATGCCATATCTCCGTATTTTCTGCAGTAGCCTACCATGGGGAACCTTATCAAACGCCTTACTAAAATCCATATATACCACATCTACCGCTTTCCCCTCATCAACCTCCTTCGTCACCTTTTCAAAGAATTCAATAAGGTTTGTGAGGCACGACCTGCCCTTCACAAAACCATGCTGACTATCCTTGATCACATTAGTCCTATCCAGATGTGCATAAATCCTATCCCTTACAATTCTCTCTAAGACTTTGCCCACAACAGAAGTGAGACTCACCGGCCTATAGATGTTGTATAATAACTTTGTGTCATAATCTTTCATCTGTTATTTTTGCTGCCTTAATTAGTTGATAACCTAAAGTCATTTACAATTCAAACCAGATTATTATGATTGGTCCCTTCCAAATATCGAGAATAATGTTACATAATTTCTAGCTTTCATTTTGAATGCTTTGTAACATTTACTATCAATAATATTGGAATCACCTTTTAGAAACGTTCTAAGAAAATATTGTGGATTAACAAAAATCTACCTATACTCAGAATGAATCAAATACTTAAGGTCAAACCATTTCAAATATTTAAAATAGTTGGCCAATTTTATTTTGTCTCTGACAGCAAGTGAACAAAGTGATTATAGCCTATACTCTTGCTGCAGTCTATTTCCTTATTTATCACCCAGTCAGTTTACTACTGCAGCATAACATTGCATCAGGCCACAAACAAGTGGGCGGCACGGTGGCACAGTGGTTAGCACTGCTGCTTCACAGTGCCAGAGACCCGGGTTCAATTCCTGCCTCAGGCGACTCTGTGTGGAGTTTGCACATTCTCCCCGTGTCTGCGTGGGTCTCCGGGTGCTCCAGTTTCCTCCCACAGTCCAAAAATGTGTGCAGGTTAGGTGAATTGGCCATGCTAAATTGCCCGTAGTGTTAGATGTAGGGGAATGGGTCTGGGTGGGTTACGCTTCGGCGGGTCGGTGTGGACTTGTTGGTCCGAAGGGCCTGTTTCCACACTGTAAGTAATCTAATCTAAGTCTGCTTCAGAGTCACTACTGAGACTCAGGTATCATCTGCACTGGTGAGGGATAGCTGGCCAAGCTCATTCACTCAGCTGTGTGCATTCTTTTTCTCTAAACTTCAAGCTCAAAATACTATTTCTGTGATGATTATTCCTAGATTACTATTTTCAAGCTTACTACACTTAACTTTTGTATATTTTCTCTTGTTTTTTTCAGAAAATTTGTCTCCTACCAAGACCCTTGTGACTTGGAGAGCATCCATCCAAGGGTGTTATAGAGAAGATACATCTGTTGCATTGCCTTCCTTCTGTCTTTAATTTAGCACCTTAGATAACCACAAAGGTCAAGCAGCCCTTATCAGCAAAGATTCGGAGATGCCGGTGTTGGACTGGGGTGTACAAAGTTAAAAATCACACAACACCAGGTTATAGTCCAACAGGTTTAATTGGAAGCACACTAGCTTTCGGAGCGACGCTCCTTCATCAGGTGATTGTGTCACCTGATGAAGGAGCGAGGCTCCGAAAGCTAGTGTGCTTCCAATTAAACCTGTTGGACTATAACCTGGTGTTGTGTGATTTTAAACTTATCAGCAAATGCCTCCTTAATGAGCAATGCCTGGCTCTGCCTTGTACGTTCAGGGAAGTTGGACACTTTTCCATTCCTCGCTGTAGAAATTTATTTGTTAACCATCCTAAAATAAGAAGTAAGATGCAGCCATAAAGCTATTTAGTCATTTGTTGAATAACAGTTTGTAAAATAATATTTCTTTAATTATACATAGAGGAAAACATGTTTGTGCAAAGGTTTGGAGTAAACCATGTGTAAACTACAGGTACTGTGTGAGCTTAAAATACCTTAGCATTCAGACTACTCATCATTATTGACATATCTAATGTACTTGCAAATTGCCTAACTAAGAAGCACTAAGTCAATAGTACAACTATACTGCTGCACAATCCAGGTTCAACACCTGGGGAATTCAACCATTTCATTGTTGAAATATAGGTCTAAATATTAAAATTTGGAGATCAGAAAGGCTTACACTGACTCTGCATCCATTCTTGATAAATGTGAAGTTTTATTTGTATCAGATTCTACAGAACCCTCAGCCAAACCACAAGTGACAGGATTTAGAAAATGTTCAATAAAGTATAATTCCTTTGCAGTTTGAAATAACTGGAGCTTATTAATTTTCTCTTGGAGAGGAGCTAACACAATGTCAAGTGGTAGACCCAAGGGAGCTAGAATTATATTGATACCAGTAATGTTTTAATGATACTTAGCACAGCAAAGTGATACAAAACAGTCTTTAGGAACATTCAAAACATGCTCAGCAATATTCCCTTCCCGTTGTTTCCTGTGCCACATTTCTACAAATGTCGACATGATAACTTTATTTATGATGCACAGTAAGGTTCTGATTTATTCACATGAACTTCCATCAGTTTCTACAGATTAAGATTGCTCAGAGTATTCCAATCTTAGAATCATCCAGTAAGGAGGCCTATTATATGTATGCCAACTTTTTAAACAAATTATCCACTTAGTTCCTCCCCCTCTGTTATTTCCTGGCACTGATTTTTCGTTTTCTTTTTGCAAATATGCATCAAATTCACTCTGACGGTTCCTATTGATTCTGCTTCCAGGCAGTGCATTCCGGATTACATCAACTTGATACACAAAGATATATAAAACATTTTTTAGTGGTTTAGGAAATAATGTTTTTAAAAGTTTCAATTTAAAAAAAAACTTTATTAATGTCCGATTAATCACATCATTGGGTTTGTTAATGCATTTCTTTCAGGTTAAGAAGAAATAGATGGTGACTTTTAGTTTTGTGGGTGGCACGGTGGCACAGTGGTTAGCACTGCTGCCTCACAGCGCATGAGACCCGGGTTCAATTCTTGCCTCAGGCGACTGACTGTGTGGAGTTTGCACGTTCTCCCCGTGTCTGCGTGGGTTTCCTCCGGGTGCTCCGGTTTCCTCCCACAGTCCAAAAATGTGCAGGTCAGGTGAATTGGCCGTGCTAAATTGCCCGTAGTGTTAGGTAAGGGGTAAATGTAGGGGCATGGATGGGTTGCGCTTCGGCGGGTCGGTGTGGACTTGTTGGGCCGAAGGGCCTGTTTCCACACTGTAATGTAATGTAATCTAATCTAATCTAATCTAATACATATGTGTATGAGAGAAGGAAAGCCTGTAACAATGGGGGTGGGAAGAACTATCAGACTGAATCATCAATAAACTTGATGTAATTGTGGTCCATGATGCAATTCTGGTCCACGATGCAATTCTGGTCCATGAAGTAATGATACAAGATTGATACAAAAATATGAGAGATCTGTTGAATTGATCAGACACCTTTGTAATAACCTACAGATGCTCTTTCTTGTATACATTCTTGTATTGATCAACAAACTGTTGCTTGATTTATGTCGAATATCTCTAGATACTCCGCATTAATCTTATTTGCTCAGTCTTTTCAGTTTATGATTTAACAAATACACACGTTTGCCACTGAGTGGAAAAGATCCCGCAATTTCATCTCATATCTTCTTTCATTTTCACAGCAGCAGGGAGTGCAAAATTTACAACCATTCTGACTCAGCCAGAATTTCAAAGTTACAGAATGCATTTTTAATTTAGCACATAGTTTCAGCTGAGCACTTCAGACATAATGGCTGATGGAAAATATTTAATGAAGTAACAAATTAAAATGAAACCAAAAAAAATTGCTGGAATAACTCATCAGGTCTAGCAGCACCTATGGAAAGAAAGCACAGTCAACATTTTGGGTCTGTGATCCCTCTTTAGAACTGAGTGCAGCTGCATAAAGGTGGTACATATGCTGAAGACAGCGGTTTGGGGCGGGGTGTGCAGGCTCTGTAAAGGAGTAAACAATAGGTGGAGATGAAGCCTAGAATGAGAGAACAGTGAATTAAACAGGCAAAGAGGTCGATAACAGCGAGTTGCAGAGAAAGGAAAGCTAATAGTATGTGTTGGAGAAATTTGCCCAATAAGTTAGAGGTCACAAAACACAGTTTGAAGCGAAATTGACGAACAGTTGTATTAATATGGTGATATCACGGAAGAGAAACTGACTAGGCTGGGACAGTACAGACAGTCTGCCCAGGCAGTCAAGGATTCTCTTCCCAGAGTTGAAAATGAGACCAGTTTTTATAATGATCTTGTACAATAAGGCTAATTAAGAATGGGGAAAATACTTTGTATCTGAAAATGGAGTAATCTCGTTACAAGGATGCTAATTGGAAAACAGTTATTGGATGAATGTCCTGTTCCTTCACACAATGCAACATCCTGACAGTATTGATGGTTCCATTCCTCTTTGCAGGTAGGTGTTAATGTCTCCTCTGAAGTAGTGAGGTGCTTCTATTGTCTTGTCCTGGGAGCAGTGCTCTTGCTGGTGCCTTTCTGTCTGACCTGCTCTTTGTGTGGCTTTGGTATTGCTGGGTTGTGAAACTGCCCCCGGGGCTTTAGGATAGCTGTGTTGCTCTGTGTTGTTCGTGGGAGCTTGAAGTGTATTCCCTTGTCTGCGAGTGCTGTCTAGTTTGGCTTGTCAGCCTGCTTGGTCCCTGCTGAGGCATTCTGGGTGTGTTTTGGTACCGTTGGCCAATTTTGCTTTTGTGGGCCTATCATGGGTTGGCAGGGTGGCAGGTCTTTTCCTGCAATGTGGAACAATTGATAGGTGAAAATGGATAGGCTGTGATGAAAGAAGCCCATGTGATGATATGTGACATATGATGAGTGACGGCAAGCAGAGGGGCAGCCGAGACCCGGAAGCAGTTAGTGTAAGCTTAGCTGGGTTAGTTTTTTTCCCCCTTTAAAAGCGTGAACCAAGGGCCTGTACTGCGCTGTATTCTTCTATGTTCTATGAGTGCTAGTTACTGTGGAGTAGAGATCACATGACATCAGCAAACAAACATACTATGTGTTTAGGGCATTTCTCCAAATATTTGCCATAGTCATTGAGAATATGTAAGACTGAGATTGATGGATTCTTGAACAATAAGGAAATTAAGAGATATGGAGATAATGTGGGAAAAGTGAGTTGAGTCTGCTGATCAGCTATGATCTTTTTGAATGATAGTGCAGGCTCTGGTAGCCTTACAGGAGTTCTTGCTCCCACTTTATAGGTCCCTTAAGTTTCTCTAGTCTCTCTGCATGACAACAGTGCCTAAACGCTGATAGCTATTATTTTTAATAAATCTACTAAGCACCTAAATTTCCTAAGACTTTAACATGCTTCTTAAGAGTGTTACCCAGAATTTGAATCCAATATCCTAACTGGCGATTTCCTAAAGCATCAATAGAAGTTTAACATGGGGTCCTTTTTCAGATGCTAATCTTTCTTAGCTCATTTTCATTAATGGAAATTTTCTGCTTTATTGCTATAAACCAGCTGCTTTGGAAATAGAACAGACAAACAAAAAGCCAGAACTATTGTGTGCCATCAGGAGCACAGTATAATTTCATGACCTAGTCTTTTTCTTGAAGTTATTCAAATGTCTCTATTTTGAAATTCAAAGTTGAGCAAAATTGATTATAGTCATTTTCAAACTTAATATTATTCATAAAATGGCTACTATATTTAGTTTTACTGAGGGTGAATATTGCCTTTCCAGGGTCTTTACTTCAATTTGCATTTTTGCAAAATGAATTTGGATCTCAAGGATTAATTGTGATGCTATCCTTTAATTAGCAAATTCTTCCCTTTAACAAAATGTGTCTCTTGAAATGCAATGAAGCAGTAATTTGTGAAAATGTTTCCAGCTCAAAAGGCATCAAATTTCATTCCATTTGATGCTGCTAAGAAAATACAATTGGTTCTGCTATAGCGCACGTTTCTTCAGCATGAATTGGCTATAACGCGATTGAAGAATTTAGACCATTATTTGTAGAATGCAAATTTTCCTGCCTGTATTGACTATAACGCGATTCCGGTCCCATTGCTTTAAATGTGCTGCTATCGCATGATTTTCTTATAACTTAGGATTGCACGGGGAAAGGAACTATAACATTATATCAGAACAGACTGTAGCTATTGTCTGCTACACAAATGTAGAAAATACCAATTGTCCGTCAATTCCACTAATGAACCCTCACAGGCCAATTCATCTTTTCAACACATTTAATTTGTGGTCTATGTGGCCTCACATTGGCTGCCTTTCAATTAAAATAGTCTAGCAGGATCAATTGTAGTGTATTAAAACCATGCATATGGAGCACTGGGACTGTTGTTGCAAAGTGCAAAGGACTCATTCATTGCAATCAACAGCAACACCCTCGAGCACTTTAGCAACTTAAGTTGCATATGGCTTTGTTGATGAAGAGCACTGAGCATAGATCCCTGGATAAGATGAGTAAAAGAGCATGTGGTTTGGAATTTTCTTTTCGACGTGTTTAAAAATAGCTTAAAAAGTGAACGTGGTTGGCTTCCTAGATGGCCTACTGTCTTTGAGTGCTTTCCATCAGCCATGAGCACAGAGAAGGCATTAATAAATCATGATTCCAAATGTATCTTTTGTTTTATGGGACCAGCAGCATGTAATAATATTTTAAAAAATAATTTGACAACTGGATGTAGTTAAACTGATGCAGGAACTCAGGAAGTGTGATCAGAGGGTATCCATATTAAATGTACTCTACTTATTAGAGCTGCTGGTGTTTGACAATCTCAGAGGACTCATTGACTTCAGATGTCACTCAAACCAAGTGCTGATTGTTCATTGCATTGATCATGGATTTGAACATATGGACTCCAAAACTGAACAATACTATACTCATTAAATTTTGTTTATTTATGTTTGTATTCATCAAAAAGTGCATAATAATGGTAAATTATAAATGGGTGGTTAAACTCTTGCACGTAATCTACATGTTTCTTCCTAGTTTTGTAGTTTACGAACAAAATTGGATGGCAATTGTCAATTATGGAGTGTATTCCCCTCAGAGCAAAGAAATTAATTCAAAACTACCTAGTTCCAGCAAAATGCTCATTAGATACAATTGAAACAACATCTCTGCGCTCTCAATATATTAAATCCCAACATCTTAACTTTCAGTGAAATTGATGTTTTTTTGTTGAATTAGTTAAATTAAATCATAGCTATGAACTTGTCTCAGGCAGTTGGTAGCTTATTTCAAAGTTAGGTGGTTGTGGCAATCAGATAGAACCTGAGCACTGAGCCCAGGTGGATGATTACATGCTGTATTCTTCTATCAGGGGATTCACCTTTCAGAGATGCTGCTGTGAGAGCATTTCAACTGCTTGCTGTCTATGTTGCATCCATAAAGCAAGTAACCATAGTTAAAACCTGTTAATGGCTCCATACAGCTCCCTGCCCCTCAGAAATCTCCATCCACGTAGGCCTTTAAATGGACAAAACAAGCATGTGACTGAATGTAGAATTTGGAGTCCTACATCTATAACATAATCACAAGAAGCCAAGAAGTAGAGCAGGGATAGAGCCCTTACTGTAGCCTGTTCTACCATTCAAGATGATCCTGGGCTTCAACTCTATTTTTACATCTCTCCCTGTATCCCCAGATTTCTTAAGAGAGCAAAACACTGTAGCACCACAATTTCCATTTGCAAGGAGAAATGGAATGCCTTGGTAAAATGAGAAATGCTTTTTCAAAATTCATTCACAGGATGTGGGCATCACTGTCTAGGCCAGTATTTATAGTCCATCCTTAATAACCCAGAGAGCAGTTAAGAGTCAACCACATAACCATGAGTCTGGAGTCACATGTACACCAGACCAGGTAAGGAAAGCAGTTTCTTCTGCTAAAGGCAATTAGTAAACCAGATGTTTTTGTCCCAATGATCAACATAATTGGATTCTTAGTTCCAGATTTTAAAAATTGAATTCAAATTCCATCCCCTGCCACGTTGATATTTAGAACCAAGTCCCCAGAACTTTACCTGCATCTCTGGATTAATAATCTAGCAATAACACCAGTAGGCTATCACCTTCAGTCCCTGTCCTTTTGGACTTTAGAGGCCTAACTGGCAGCTCTACTGTGCTATTTCACAAATGGCATGTTTCTTGCAAATATGCTTGTGAAGCTCTGAGGAGCAAGAGTACTCCTTCATATTCCACAGCTTTAGTCCCATATAGACCTAAATCCATCTACATTCAGCACATTCTCTCTAGCATGAATCTACTTCAAGCAAGACCTACCTGCTTCCAAATGGCATGATTCTCACCCCATGGAAGGCAGGAAACTGCATTGGGGCAGCCTTCAGTTTGATGTTTCAAGAGTCTCCACTAGAGGAGATTTTATTCTAGATCTACCCCTCATGTGTGTCATTATCAGCAAATGGAAGGAAAATTAATTCCTTGTGCTCAGACTGACCTGGTTTCCTGGTATTGGCTGCATTGAGGTGATTTATTGGACAAAGATGCAGACCTAGGAAAGTCAGTGCAGTTTGCTTTTTTTGGGAGATTCTGATGGTTGGCATCATTCAAAGGAGCTTTGGGAATTTTATCTGGATTTGTCAACCACCACCACGTCTTAAAGAGATTGTCAAATTTACAATAATTTGCTGTATTTGAAAGAGTTTGAGATTTTTAAAACTAGTTTATCAAGATACTATGGGAAGGAAGAGTAGATGGGACAACTCAGGAAGTTTGTGAAAGTTAGCCCCAACAATCCCCTGTTCACTGATTTCATGCCAACTCCTGATTTAACAGAAGTGTGTTTCTGAGGGCACCTAGTTTTGGAAAGGCAGATCTGACTTTACAACATGGGAATGCAGTTCCACTCCCTAATAATTTGGCAGCGATTTTGGGCTCATGGTTAGCCTAGCAGTTAATGGGATATAGGAGAAGCCAGAAAAAGTAAATTTTCTGTCATAATCTGTCTGTCGCTGTCTCCACCACATCCAGGAAACTGAAACATTCACGGTTTCCTCGTTGGTTCCAACCCTGCTAGCAGCCTGCACATTCATTCCCAATTGTGGGAGTCTGTCAATCTGGCCAGTATCCTGCAAGCAATAGAGTGAAACGTTAAGAATGAGATCCTACAATTATATACATCATGATGCCACAGAGTCATGACATTTCTGGATTTGTCTCCATAAGCACACGCCCTGTCACCCTCCAAGAATATTGGATTCTATATAAATGCTAGGCAAAGACGTTCCACGAATTTTTATCCAAGCTTTCCATGCAAGTTTAAAACTCACAGATAAACACTGGAGACAGCTGCTTTTAGTCATCAGCACTGCTTTGTTGGGAGTTCTGCCAATCTCCCAGCAACGTTACAGTGGAAGATTAGGAAAAAAACCCTTTGAAAATTCCAGACGTGAGTCTTTATTTTCCCTTATTGTAACTTTAAATGTTCAGTCAGCTATTGTATGTGACTTCTTTCAAGCATTCTGAGACACGACAGCTTAAGGACAACAGGAAATGAAGCAGAAAGGCTTGGCATAATGTGGAACTAGGAAATAACAAAACATTTTCGAGTGAAGAATTTGTAAGCGAGCATTACCAATTTCCTTAGTGTCACTGGGGACACATTACTTTGAACAATCTCACACTGGGAGTGTGTGGGAAGTGAACATCTCAATCTGAGGGCATTGCCATATGCCACTGAAACATTGCTTTTTCTGCTTGCTGTATTGTTTATTTTTTTAGACAGCAAAGATACATGTTCAATGAAAATTGTTAAAAGTTGCTGATTATACACATTTCAGACATAATGGGGATGATCTTCAGAGGCACTTCAGGCAGCCTGAATGATCTCACTAGCCACCTGATAATATTAGCAAAAGGCCTAAACCATGTTCCTGATCTGGCCTCACTAAGATTAAATGTTTATGCTCTTCCTACAATGAGTATCAACGGAGTGACACAAATTGGGATAAATGGAGAATCAGGTGGGAGTCTACTGCCTCCATGGGTCTTCCAATGGAAGCCCTTGAAATACCAGTTCAAACATTTCTAGGACTGGCAATGGCTTTTGAGTAATAGTGAGAGATGCAAATGTTGTTCCTCCCTGTCTGTCATTCCCCAGTCTTTTTCTGAAGTATATGTTGGGCGGAACTGTCTTTTTAAAGGCACTAGCTCAAATTTTATGCAGCACACAGTGCATCATTTGAGCAGAGGGCTTGCCCCTTCAGAGGTTCCTGCATTCATGTCGGAAACGAGAAAATTCTCTTAGTTCTCCCAAGTACCATGCATTTTTAGATATTTTCTAATCAACCTTCTCAGAAATGTTATTGACATCTCTTGACCCTGGACTTCAACTCAGAGGTTGGGACATACCACTGCACCACAGCATATTTTTAAAAGGTACTTGATAAGGTTTTTCACCTGAGATTTCTCAAGAAAAGGAAAACACATACACAGAAATTTGTATCATTACATTCACAATTTCTGGTGTAAAACAGTACAGTATTTTTTGCAGTGAGGTGGCCTCACAGTCAACAGAAGCTTTAGTTCTACAGAGCCTCCAGGACTCTGCTCCTACGTTTTGGAGAAGGCTCATTGAGGTGACTCAAGATTAGAGGAGAAAACAGATATAGACCAGCGTTTAGCATAATTACCATCATTGCTCAGTCCTTTGAGCATAACCATTGAGATGTCATGTTGAGGTTGTACAGTACTTTGGTGAGGCCTCTTCTAGATTACTATGTGCAGTTCTGGTTGCCCTAAGATAGGAGGGATATTTTTAAATTGGAGAGGGTTCAAGGAGAGTTACCAGGATGTTGCAGTGACTGGAGGATTTGAGTTATAAAGAAAGGCTAGATAGGCTGGAACTTTCCTCACTGGAGCATAGGAGGTTGATGGTGAACTTCTAGAAGTTTTTAAATCCATGAGGGGTATAGACAGAGTTAATGTTAAGTGTCTGTTCTCTGGCATGAGGGATTTTAAGGTTAGGAGGCACATTTTTAAAATGAGAGATTTAATAAAGACATGAGGGGCAAATTATTTACACAGTGATTCACATGTGGAATGAACTGCCTGAGGAAGGAGTAGATGTGAGCACAGTTACAACGCTTAGATAAGTATATGAATAGGAAAGGTTTGGAGGGATATGGGCCAGGAGCAAGCTGGTGGGGCTCATTTAGTTTGGGATTATGCTCGGCATGGACTGGTTGGTCCAAAGAGTCTGTTTCCATGCTGTATGACTCTATGGCACTAAGAGAGGAAATTGCAGAGTTACAGCTCCTTTTAAATGTAACACTTTTTTAAATCTCCTTTTCCTCATAATGTGCACCCATTTCACCACTGAGTATATTGTGTCTCTTATCAGACCTTAGGTATTGATAATCTATTACTGTCCTTTGCTTGTTTTAGGATTCATGACACTTGCTCTTGAATATGACCTGAAGACGACCTTATAGTACCCTGTTCTTTCGAGATATTGAAGATAACTACCCAAAGCTGAATGGCATTGTGTAACATTCATTTTGCTTTTATTACTTAAATATTTTTCAACTATTTTTGAACATGCATTTGTCCCCTCTGCTCTTCCAGTATTTCCTGGACACAATAATTAGTGCTGTATAAAATCTCCTGATGAAAGCACCGTGTATGGACCTTTAATTGAGAAAGTGGCGACGCAGCATGCAAATATTCTCTTCAAGCTGGTTCAGCATTCAAAAAACTCATCATTACTGAAGACAGAAAAATTGTAAAATTGGGTCAAAATTCTTTACGAATTTCTATTGTCTACACTGTATCTTTTAGTCTTCAATTGACAGAAATAGAAAACTAATTTTTCCTACCATAAAGATTGTTATTCAAAAGTCCCTTTATTTCAACTATGTTTATACATCTCTGTACTTCAACCTCATGATTTTTAAGGAATCCACTCGCTGTCTTCTATTTTTAAATCTTTGCATAATAAAGATGTTGTATTTCCTTCTCCAGGTTTCCCTGTATATTATGATAGTTTCAGTTCAATGTACTTTTGAATAAGTATCCTTTTGCGTCTCCTTAAATCAATACTCCATCAAAACTTTACATATAGATTGTGCCTCCTCTTTATCATGTTAATTTGCTATATCATCCTCGTTGCATGCCCAGGTGTCACATATAGGTGTGACGTCTAAGTATTACTTAATTTTCATTCTATACTAATGTTTCAGTCTACCCACACTTTAAAATCAGCTGTACTATGTTTTTTTTCCTGCTCAACGATGTCAGATCTAATGGTGCTGTGATTGATTTTGATGAAATGCTTTTTGTTTCTGAATTTCTAACCATCTCAATTTAGGTGCAGTTTCAGATTTTTAAAAGATAGAATCAGCTTGTCAAACCCCAATTGCAGATTATATCAGCTTGAAATTCAGTCTATTGTATCATTTGTTGTTTTTCAGTATTTTGTTTCAGACATCTGAATCCCAATTTTGGGCTTACAGCTCAGCAGCAATGAAATGCATGTCGATTTTATGCTCCATAGACAGGTTATAATGGACTCAGAACGTCTTATTGTGTAATGTACTATTTGATATTGGAGCTAATGTATTTTCAATTCATGTATTTCTTAAAGCAGTGCTCTTAGGACCATCAGATTTGATGCTTTCTGTAGAAAAGAAGCCAGTTTAATATTTGTAAATTTTTATTTGCTCAGTGGATAAATGTACCCTGATTAACCATGCCCAGTTTGCAGTAACCCTTTTTAATTCGAGTACATTATGAAGTGAGATAGACAAAGGGGACAAGAATCAGGGGAAGGTCCAAAACTATTTTATTGAAAACTTTATAAAAAAGAACAATATTTATCAGACTGGTGGACAGAGAGGTCAGGAAGAAGATTGCAGGTTAGGAAGTTGGTGCTGAGTTCGAGGGTTGGGACTGAGACAAGGTGGGGGGAGGGGAAATGAGGAAACTGGAGAAATCTGAGTTCATCCCTTGTGGTTGGAGGGTTCCTAGGCGGAAGATGAGGCTCTCTTCCTCCAGCCGTCATGTTGCGCTGAAGAAATCTGAGTTCATCCCTTCTGGTTGGAGGGTTCCTAGGTGGAAGATGAGGCACTCTTCCTCCAGCCGTCATTTTGCTCGAACTCAGCACCACCTTCCTAACCTGCAATCTTCTTCCTGACCTCTCCGCGCCCACCCCCACTCCGGCCTATCACCCTCACCTTAACCTCCTTCCACCTATCGCATTTCCAACGCCCCTCCCCCAAGTCCCTCCTCCCTACCTTTTATCTTAGCCTGCTTGGCACACTCTCCTCATTCCTGAAGAAGGGCTCATGCCCGAAACATTGATTCTCCTGCTCCTTGGATGCTGCCTGACCTGCTGCGCTTTTCCAGCAACACATTTTCAGCTCTGATCTCCAGCATCTGCAGTCCTCACTTTCTCCCACGTCAGGTGAATTGGCCATGCTAAATTGCCCGTAGTGTTAGGTGTAGGGGTATGGGTGGGTTGCGCTTCGGCGGGTCGGTGTGGACTTGTTGGGCCGAAGGCCCTGTTTCCACACTGTAAGTAATCGAATCTAATCTAATCAAATTGTATCAATCTCTTCACAGGAATCTTCAGTAAACAATCTCAAATCTATACTAGCTATCTACTTCTGACACATGTTTCTGAGGATTCACTACACTTATCTACAAGTTCCTACGAATGTGTTTAAATTGTTTGCCTGAAAGATCTGGCAATACCCATTCTTGAAGGCTGGGACAGGGTCTTTCAGGGTTGGCTGATGTTTCTGGATCTGTCGTTATTGATTTATGTTTCCTCTATCATCTAAGGCTGGTTCTGGTCTTCCTATCATCTTACCAAGCTGGTTTCTCTGGGTCTGGTCAGTTCACCACGATGCTCACCATGAGGTACAAGCAGCTGGAGATGCCGGGCAGCTCAGCTACCAGCCGAAAGTGCTCTCTGGAGATGTCGTTGAAGAAAGTACAAAACCAAATTGAGCTGGAGTTCCAGGGTGTCCTTTCTAATTTCCTGTTTGCGCCCTTGTCAAAGATTCTGTGGCCTGTGCCCAATGTTAGTGTCAGGCAGAAGTAGAAAGTTTCAATGAGGTTGCTAATTTCCATACCTAGTGATAGTAGAGCATGGTTTTGATAATTCAACTGTCAAGTGTTATCCTTCAGGCCTCCTTCTGAACTGGGTGCCACCAAGTCTGCGTAGCTTTCTCCTAACAAAGCAGGTTCACTGGAGCTGGAAACAACAGTGTGGCTGTTAGCACCTGGTCAGGCACTTCCAGGCCTATCTGGTTTTAATGGGAAATTAATTGTCCAAGACCTGGCTGTATGAATACCAGCTCAGCAGTTTGTTAATTGGAGTGTTCGGTTAGGTTTTAACTTGCTTCCACATTTCGAGTTTCGATCCATGCTCATGAAAAAATATCAATATTTCTGTAACAATTCTTGAGTCACCACACCACACCATCACCATATTTACATGACATATGATAAAGAGATATTCACCTCCTCCCACAGAACACTTAAAAATGTCACAAGGGATGGGATGCTTTTACCCAGCATTCACTTCTTTTTAAATTGTTGCCACTAGCTTCTGCACCATTGAGATAGCAATGTTAGATTTGAAGCATCAAAGCCATGGGACAAATTATCTTTGACTTGCATTTAAAGCCTAAGCACATTCGTTCTGCATGCATTACCAGTGGATGGAAAAATGATTGCAAGTGAAACATAGCTGGAGTTTGCAAATGCCTGCTTCATGTATTTGCTTGTTCGATGTCCAGGCATCCAGTAGACATGAATTCTGTGCTTTCACTCATCAAACTGACACTGACTGCGCCCATCTTGTGTATTGTTCCAACCATTTTCCAGTTGCAGGCGGCATCTAGGGATCAGCAGGTGATGGCAGGGAATGCAGCTTACTGTGGACACTGGCAGTGCCTGGATCGTCTGATGACCAGGTATGTGCCCAGACTCTCTGCTTTGCCTTTCACTTTACACTGCCTTCACAAACCATTTCTACCCAACTCCACCCCCAACATGGAGACGCACCACATTGAACTTTGCTTCTAAAGTCCTCCCACCCCCCTGACCCCCAACATTCCACTTTAATGATGCCCACCCTGGTCCTCTATAATCCTCCTATGGAGGCTACGCTAGTAGCCGCCATCAATAACATGCCACCCTGTAACATACCATGGCTTCTGATGTTTCTCCGCACACCCACAATTCATTTTGAAATCAACCACTCTGTAACCATCTTGTTCCCAATACCTTGTAGAGCGGATCTGGGCTTCCTCAGCATCATGTAAGGAGATTCGAGAAGTGCTGTGGAAATCATGAGGGGTTGACAATTGTCAGTTGTCAATGTCTTTCGACAAGGGGTGAAGCAGCTGGTGCTTGTGGATTGTTCTCTGAGATACTGTTTGGTGCTGAGCTCCTTGCAGTGAGCTGAAGTTACCATGTATCTGCTCTGACTTCTGTACTGAGTATTTCTGATGTCTAGTTTGTTCACTTTGTTTGGTAAGATGTGTACTAATGGTGTGACTTTTAGCATTAATAACCTGTTTAACACACGATAGTCACGTTTAATTGACAACTCACTGCTGCCTAGTGAGAAACTTGCCTTGCTACTGGGCTGTTCATAAAAGAGGTAATGAATTCTTCCTGATATCAAAACAGGCCTCACTGGACTGCTCACATGATTCTGCCATAACTCTCACCACAACCTACATCACTCAGGCCCCTTCAAGATTCTGATCCATGTATTAATTGAATTAAAAATAAAAGTGATAAAAACATTTTTGTGCATCTTGCACCCAATTCAGAAGTGATTATTTTTAAACAAAATGACTCTAAATGAGGTTATGCTACAGTTGTACAAAACTCTAATGAAGCCACACTTGGAGTATTGTGTACAGTTCTGGTCACCGCATTATAAGAAGGATGTGGAAGCTTTGGAAAGGGTGCAGACGAGAATAACTAGGGTGTTGCTTGGTATGGAGGGAAGGCTGAGGGACTTGAGGCTGTTTTCGCTAGAGAGAAGAAGTTTGAGAGGTGACTTAATAGAGACATATAAGATAATCAGAGGGTTAGATAGGGTGGACAGGGAGAGCCTTTGTCCAAGAATGGTGATGGCGAGCACGAGGGGGCATAGCTTTAAATTGAGGGGTGATAGATATAGGACACATGTCAGAGGTAGTTTCTTTACTCAGAGAGTAGTAAGGATATGGAATGCTTTGCCTGCAATGGTCGTAGATTCGCCAACTTTAAGTACATTTAAGTCATCATTGGACAAGCATATGGACGTACATGGAATAGTGTAGATTAGATGAGCTTCAGATTGGTATGACAGGTCGGTGCAACATCGATGGCCGAAGGGCCTGTACCACGCTGTAATGTTCTATGTTCTATGTTCTAAACTGTGCTGTCTCTAACAAGCTATGGGCACCTGGTAATAATTTTGTTTACAATGATTCGAAAATATCATAGTTCACAACTGCCAAGAGTAAATCTTCAATAAAATTAACAGCTCGTTATTTTTTATTACTATTTAAAATCTGAATATTCCTTATCATTAAAACCAGGTTATTGAGAATTTGCAGATAGATTTAGAAATACTAAAATTGCAGTGATTATTCAGTCGCTAACTAACTAAAATGACAATTATGCATTCAGGACATTCAAAACATGTTCCTTTATAGTTTTCTTCATTTATTGAAATAGCGAGCAAATAAATAAGCAGCCAGTCAGGGTATTTGTTTTGTCTACATCTTGCTACAAAGATAACTAATTCAACAAGTAGCCAATCAAGTTATTAATAATGAATTATATCAAGTTATTAACAATGATTTGGAGGCAGAGTCCGTAAAATGGAACAGGATGATGTGATGGCATACCTATTGTCTTCCAACAATTGTCATGTTGCCAATGCTTTGGAAAGTTACAGAAGTGTCAACTGGCCAGAACCCAATTGACACAATTAAGTGACCAATTGAATAACCAGGGAAGCAGGTAAGGATTCTTAAGGAATCTATCAGACCCTGTCAACCTTCTGAAAGGCTCTACTGTCACCAACCCTCCTTCCAGGATTTGTCAGACTGATCCCCCCTTCCTTGTGGGTGCTAAAATAAGTCAAACTCCCCCTCACTTGCTCGCCGGGACATGGAACTTACTTCACACTGTGCTACATCCAGCCCTGAAAAAACCACTGGCTGTCAGCATTACAAGATGTTTAATTGCATGTGAAGCTAGGGGTAGGAGGACTGTTGGATTTGTCTTGAACCCCATTAAGACTTGCCAGGATGTTGTCATGGCCTCCTCCACCCTCCCAAAACTCCTACTGTCCTGCACGCAAACCGTCCTTCCCACAGATTACACCGTTCCCATTCCCACTTATATATCCTGAAACATCCTCCTTGGTTTTTCTCCTTTCTCAGTACCTCAAATGTCCCGTCTTGACTTACCTGAAGCCTGAAAGCCTGAATAGTATCAGCTTCAACAACTGTAGAAGTACTCAGCAGAATAACTTAAATAAAGTTGGAAACCACATCTCTACTTGTTGGCAAATGCAATTTCTAGTCCATTCTCTCAGATATACAATTACATTTTCAAGTAGGGATTGTGGAAGATAATCAATAGCAGGCACTGTAGCTAAATGTTGTTCAGCCACAAGCTCCCCCACCAAAAGAAAACTGGATTGGTAGATTTAATTTGTGCGGAATTATTAAGCCTTTTCCTTACAACAAAGCACAAGGTACAATTTCATAGATGATTTACTTTGTCCTCAGTTTTTCATTAATAGATTTAATTTCATGCTGCTAGAGCTATAAGCTCTTTTCCGCTGATAGTTTCCTAACTTCATTATTACTTTCGATAACACTGGTCCATGCAATTTAGCCTGTCAAGTAGCTTTAAGAAAACCTTAGATCATTCTTGCCATTTAATGAAATAGCATCAAACCTCAAGATGGTATCTCATTTCAGCAAATCAACTTAAATGTAGAAATGCTTTCTACATATTAGCGCTCTGTTCAAATGCTTAATTGCTTTTGCTTTATCTACATTTTATAATGATATGGTATATCTCTGCCATATAATTGTATTGCCTATCATTATGGTGACAAAAACAAATTGTTCATTTTCAATTGAATCAAGGAGCCAGAGACCAGCCTGAATTTAAAGTTGATTGATCCTTAATGATATTGAGATGGAAGTTCTATCAAGTGTCTTTTGGTTCAGGAGAGGCCACCTCAACTTTTTGCTTCCATAAAACAATTGCTTCAATCAGCAGAAATTTTGACAAGGGTTTCCCAATTGGTGGCTGTAACTCTGATGAAGAGTGAATGGAAACCTCATGGCAATGGCATGAAAAGCAATTTATCTGGGGTTTCCATTGACCTTACTGTAATGTTAGTTCCTGATTGAGGAATCTCAACAAAAATTTCATTCCAAGTCGAATCTAATGAAACAAACAGTAGTAATAATGGAAAACATTCTGTATTTTAGATGATGCTGACCCATGGATCTTCTCAGATGTATGAATCAATTCGCCATGATGAAGTAATGGAGAAGGCATAATGCAAAATAATGAAATCACATGCTGGAAGACATCCTGTCATTTCATTCCACTGAATTAATTTGTTGGAGAGATTTGTACTCTGGGATGAGAAGATATCAAATTTGTTGTGGCACCTTGATTGAAGAATCACTGCTGAATTTTAGAAGTCTTTGGAGTTTGAAATGTCCATTTAAAGATATCTAAAAAGCTTATAAAATCTTCAGAAGATGACCAGAAAAAGAAATAATTTATTATTTGAGCTCAAAACATAGTTTAATGTTTTGACAAGAGTTATATATTGCATTTTTCTTTCCTGCTGATATATTTATTCTTCTGTGAAAGATCTATGTCTTGTTATTCACTTGAATCATATAGCTTGTTAGTATGATGATGCTCTGTCCATGGAGAATGGTATGTAATAGGCACCTCATAAAATTCTTAACCGAGACTAATAATATAAAGCTAAACTTCTCATCATAACACAAAGTTAAAAATCACATAACACCAGGTTATAGTCCAACAGATTTAATTGGAAGGACTAGCTTTCGGAGCGCTGCTCCTTCATCAGGTGGTTGTGGAGTACACAATTGTAAGACACAGAATTTATAGCAAAAGTTTACATTGTGATGTAACTGAAATTATACATTGAAAAATACCTTGACTGTTTGTTAAGTCTCTCATCTGCTAGAATGACCATGTTAGTTTCACTTATTTTATATGTAAATCACAAAACCTTTTTTAAAAGTTACATTCTCAGGTTAACTTTAACAATTGGTGTCAACCCAGATATTGTGTTGAAGGTGTTAGCCCCGTGTGTGCTTTTGTCTGTGCCATAATGTTTAGACTGATTCTAATAGAAAAATGAGTTAACAGAGTCTGACATGGATTCATGCAGTTTTTGAGCAAAGTATAATGTAACTCTGCAAGTACAAATTCACCCCACAAACGTATATATGTATGTGTGCATGTGGGTTTGTGTGTCTGGGATGGGGGTTTGTCAGTGTCTGTGAGAGAGAGTGTATATGTGTATGTGTGAGTGTAAAGGGGTCTAAGTCAGACTTAGACTATAACCTGGTGTTGTATGACTTTTAACTTTGTACACCCCAGTCCAACACCGGCATCTCCAAATTAGTCATAAGATATGCAGCATTCCATTCACAGCAAAGACAAAGTTATGTTTCAGATGCGCTACAAATGAAACAAACAATAACCTTCAGCTATTTCATCATGATCGCTTCACAATTGTAAGGTCAGAAGTGGGAATGTTTGCTGATGATGACAGTTTTCAGTTCCATTGGCTAACTCTTCAGAGACTGGCCTTCAGAGTGAGAGGATTTGTGTGCAAGAGCAGGGATGTCTTGCTGCAATTATGCAGGGCTTTGGTGAGACCATGCCTGAAGTATTGTGTGCAGTTTTGGTCTCCTTATCTGAGGAAGGATGCTGTAGCTAAGGGGGAATGCAACAAAGGTTACCAGAGTAATTTCTAGGATGAAAAGACTAACTTATGAAGAGCAACTGGATGAATTAGCATGATATTCATTGAGGTTTAGAAAAATGAAGGTAAATCACATAGAAACTTATAAACTTCTAACAGAGTAAGACAGGGAGTAACCACAGGAAGGATGCTCCTGACGTAATTTCTCATTGCTAGATTTTTACCACTTGCTTTTAATTCACTTCTAACTACGCAACTACAATTATAAGTTATTGATGTTAAAACAAATCAACCAAAAAAAAGTAACATTTTTTAAAAATTAGGACAGCATGATTTAAAGCCCAAATTATAACACAGAATGTGTGAGGTCATGAATGTGAAATGTGTTCAACAACAACTTTAACATAAATGTGATGTTCACTGACCAATTCACAGTCAAAGCTCCAGCAATGTCAAAAAAGAGAATGGTTTTATGTCATATTGCGTACAGTTCTAGCCACCATACTACTAGAAGGATACAGAAGGGGGTATGGAAAATGTTTAGCAGGATGTTGCTTCGTATGGGGGATTTTAGCTATAAAGAAAGGTTGGATAGAGGGGTTTGTTTTCATTGGAACACAGGAGGTTGAGAGATGACCTGATAGAAGTTTATAAGATTATGAATGACATGGATAGAGTGGAAAGTATGAGGCTTTTACCCAGGGTGGAGGGGTCAAGTATGAGGGAACACAGGTTCAAGATGCAGGGGTGGAATTTAAAAGAGATGTGTGAGGCAAGTTTTTCACAAAAAGGGTGGTGTACCTTGAATGCGCTGCCCAAGGAGATGGTGGAAGCAGATACAATAGCAGCATTCAAAAAGAACCTGGATGAATCTATGAATAGGAAGGGAATAGAGGGATATATATCTTGTATGTGAAGACAGTTTTAGTATGGAAGGGCAAAATGTGTCAGCACAGGCTTGGAGGGCTGAAAGGCCTGTTCCGTTACTGTATTATTCTTTGTTCTTTGAAACAGTGAAAGAGAGTTATGGGCACTGTGTGAAATATGTCGCTGTCCCTTTATCATGTTCACGATGAAAATGATGCTCTAGTTGAATGAAGGATTGACAGAAGACATTATTTCCATCATAATTAAGCATTTGCCGAGCAAACATGTTGACGAAGCATCTGCTGTTTTTATAATAAAACCTATAACAAGTACTAAGTTATATGATAAATTGCTTAAAATGCAAATCAGTCAAGTTATTTAAGTGAATAGTTGCTGAAGGAATAGAATATATGACTCATCAAAATAGCTGACTATTACTATAATGTCAATTAATTTTCCTATCATCTGTATAAAGCAGCATTTATTAAGTCTCATGAACAAGCATAAGGCATACAGTTTCTATGACAACACATGCAATGTCACTGTGCATAAATGCCTCATATTATGACCATTTTACAAGACACTTTCATTCCTTCCCAACAGAGATTGACAAATCTGGTCATGAGCAAAGAAATATAGTAATGCAATTAAAGTGATGTCAGACAGCACAGGACATCACAATCCTCATAGGATTTACACAACTGCTTTCAGTTTGAAAATGGTACTTGCAATTATTAGAAACAAATCACACATAATAGGAATGTAATCTCAATGCCAATCTAGCCTTATTGTCGTGCCTTCCATCAAATGTTACATTCTTTCCAGACCTAAATGCAAAACAAGTAAACTTGTCCGATCTATTAGTTTGGCACTAACTTTAAGCTGCCTAGTGGAAAGCAGACTGTATTTGGGTCTGTGATGTAACTCCGCCAATGAGAGAGTAAAATCAGCTTGAATGTAAAATGGCCAGCTGACCCAACCCCTTCACCTTCCCCATCAGGCGGATTAGCTCCAAAATGTTCTTTTACTTTCTCTCCTTCTTTTCCGGGAGTTTTCTTTGTTTGCTGGATCGTTCCATTGATGCCAGGTGCCTTGAACTACCATAACTACATGATCAGTACTCACCTGAGGCTTGACAGTTTGGCAGCTACCTGAATGCAGGACTTACCACATTTGAGTCTAATTCTTTCCTCATTTGATGCAGAATTTCAGCAGGATTCAAAAGGACAGTAAATAGATTACATTACAGTGTGGTAACAGGCCCTTTGGCCCAACAAGTCCACAGCGACCCGCCGAAGCATAACTCACCCATACATTTACCCCTTACCTAACACTACGGGCAATTTAGCATGGCCAATTCACCTGACCTGCACATCTTTGGACTGGACTGTGAAAGGACAGTAAATAGATTACATTACAGTGTGGAAACAGGCCCTTTGGCCCAACAAGTCCACAGCGACCCGCCGAAGCATAACCCACCCATACATTTACCCCTTACCTAACACTACGGGCAATTTAGCATGGCCAATTCACCTGACCTGCACATCTTTGGACTGGACTGTGGGAGGGAACCGGAGCACCTGGAGGAAACCCACGCAGACACAGGGAGAACATGCAAACTCCACACAGTCAGTCCCCTGAGGCGGGAATTGAACCCGGGTCTCTGGCGCTGTGAGGCAGCAGTGCTAACCACTGTGCCACCATGTCGCCCACACCAAATAGATTCCTTTGAATCAACTGACATCTACAGTGACTTCCCATTATTTATCGTCTTGCACTTATTAGAGGGACAGTCACTTTGTTTGATGCAGTGCTTGGAATTTTATAGGGATCTGAGCAATAGGGCCCATGGGGGATTTGTGGCAGAATCAGATGAGAAGTTAGGTCAGAACATTCTCGAAGTCAGGCACATTTTGCTCCATTTTTTATGCTTTGGCTGAAAGATATGACAAACTTTGTACTAGATAACAGTCAACTGCTAAGTAAACCTCTTGTTAAATATCTTATTAATGTCTCAACTCAGCTAATTAATATTCAGCTTTCCATCTACCATATGTACCGAACAAAGCAAATGACAAGATCTTGAGATTTTGAAATTAGAATGGGTATATATTGTTAGGATCAAAGAGCTGAATGGGTTCTTTACAGTCTAATCCAAATGAATACAAGAAGACACATGCACTTTGATATAAAGGATATTTATTTGCTTAATCTAATTTAGATATATGCAAGAGAAGGAGTGAATCTATTTGCTTAAACTACTTTAAACATATTAAACAAGAGAGACTTACTGCCTTCAGCCATCAGAGATGGGTGATGGCTAGCACATGAAGCTCTCTCTCAAGTTCCATGACACTAGTCTGCAAACCCCAGTCCACTGGTGCCTCTTCCTGCCCTATTAGTGGTTGCTTGTCTCTTGGAATGAATCCAAGGCAGGTATTATGGGAGATGAAAGCGGATGCTCAAGTATCATTTCTGGTGAAGGTGGGGAGGCATTCCCATCACACAAGTAGGCAGCACAGATGGCAGCCATCGTTAGTACAGTCAGAGGTAGGGATGGGTAAGTGAAACTGAGGGGGGATATTTCAAAGAATAGTGAGAGCAGTACAGCATGAGCGTTGGTGGAAAGTAAGCACAGGAGCAGAGATAAAGTGAATGTGAGGTATCAGAGAGAAGATGGTGGCGCTTACACTGGTGGAGTGATGAAGGACATTGACCTTCTTCCCATAGTGCTTGGATTCTCAAGATGGTTCAGACTGCACTATTGCGAGAGTGGTGCTGGAAAGACAAGCAGGTCAGGCAGCATCCTTCATCATATGCTTCATCATAAGCCCCTGATGAAGGGCTTATGCTCCTCCTGCCCCTTGGATGCTGCCTGACCTGCTGTGCTTTTCCAGCACCACACTCCCGACTCTGATCTCCAGCATCTGCAGTCCTCACTTGCTCCCCCCGAGACTGCACTATTCCAGTTGGCACTGGCCTGTCTCCCTGTGACCTCCACTGGTGGTTGTGGGAGAAGGGAAAGTCTCATATCAGCGCGACTCCATCCAGCAGGCCCTCCAGGTCCTTGTCTGGAAATGGGACGACAATTTCTATCAGTGATAGAAATACAAGGAAACTCAATGCATAAAGGGGAACAGAACCTTTTCAGCCTGGCTGGTAGATAAATCTTCCACACTGTTAACTTATTTCCAGCAAGCGTCATATGGGAAATATGTGAAAAATTGCTGGAAAGCATTTAAAAATCATAAAAGAAGAACAGTAGCAACATCTGTAATAAATTATACAAGAGTCAGGAGAAAAATGTTTCAAAAGTTTCAAGGCAAAACAGTGGAATCTCCTTTCCGTCAAATGGAATTATGAATTAGAAGCAAAAAAATTGACTATTCAAGCCCTCACACCTGCTTCAACATTCAGTAAGATTATGGCTGATCAGTTGATGTTCTGAATTCTGCATTCTCATCTACCCTTGATAATCACAGAAGAGGACCATTCAGTCCATCATTCCTGCAACAGTTCTTCAAATGAACATCAATAACTAGTGTCAAGCTCTTGTCTTTTCCACATAACCTTACAACCTATTTCTTTTCCAAATAATAACCCAATGCACTCTTGAATGCCTCACCACATTTCCAGGCAGTGCATTCTATACCCTAATCAATCGCTCTGATGTGCTTCTTTTGCACATCACTTTTAATCAATGGCCTTTCATTCCTTATTTCTTTTATGAACAGCTAGAACCTAGTTACTGCATTCGTATCTCATTAAACGTGCTGCTCACTGGAATTAAATGTCCTTTCCCAATTACATTCTTCTGAGATGAGCAATAAGTATATTCAGATATCTGACTGCAGAGGAGAGAGGCGGCGCACCAGGCAAAATTGACTTCTTTCTGGACTTTGAAGCACCTGTTGCTTTGTTCTTGGGGTGAGACATTTTAAAGCAAAGTTTGTGAATGTGCTGCAGTGTAAATGATGAAGTGGAAGGAAAATAACACAGGAGAGGTGGGAGAGAAGCTCTCTGAGCCCGGGAGGTGCAAACTGGTTCAAGAAAGGGAGGGTCAATGGGAATAGTGGAGCTCTGTTGAAGAAAGAAGGAGTACTGACTGGGGGAAGGATAGGCAATTAGACAAAGCTGCATGCATCTATCGTGCCCTGGGTCGGTTGGAGTGATACAAAGGTAGTGTGTATAACAGGTTTGGATATCAAGAGTGTAGTTGGTACTTTCAAAAACTCATTATTGAGCATCAAAATGACAGTATTGTCTGACAGTGGGAATTGTGAGAGGGGGCAAATTGGATGTGGGCAATGAAAATTGGAGAGTGAATGATGGTTGGATATCATACATTCTTGTAGATGGGTGATGAAGTTAAGGGTGGTGAGTTGCATCGAGGATGCTAAGGGTCAGGGTCAGTATCAAGGTCAGGAGGGCCACTGGGTTGTTGATTATCAAAAGGTCAAGGAGAGAATAGGAATGTCAACATAGACAAGGATGGGATGAGGAGAATGTTCGAGTATAACGGGGAGAGGATTAACAGGATAACGTGTATAAAAGATAAAGGAGGGAAATGGGTGGGTCAGAAGGAGAGAATCAGAGACTTTTTGTGTTTAAAGCCAATGGGAAGCAAACCATTTTTGTAAAATGCAGCCTCAGTGAACAGGCACTGATGAAAAGGCAACTCTCAAAGTGGGAGTTAACTCTTTCTGGATGGGTGAGCTATACTTGTCTGGAAGCACATGTCGAAATGCAGAGAGGAGCTGAGAGCTGTAAAGTGAAAGCTGAAGGAGTGGGTTGAAGTGCAGTCCACTGTTTGGTTCCAGAAAAATTGGTTGCCTCCATGGAATGGGTGGCAACTGCTTTGGGGGAGTCCCAGAACTAGCAGAACACAACTTGGCTGCCAGATGTGTGCTTCAACTGGAGTCTTTCATGGCAGGCACTGGTACAGTGTTCTTCATGATAAAGGCAGCAAAGATCTTTCCACAGGTTAGAGTGTCAATAGCCTGCAAAAGAAGTCTCAGAGTAAAGGGTAGGTAATAAACAACTGAGATGTCAAAGAAAATATTTCCCCAGGATGTTGGGAGTGTTTAAAATTATTCTACTCATAAAATAATGAAGGCTGAACTAAGCTAATAAGATAAGGGGTATGTAGAGATTAGATTTTGGAAAAGAAAGATTTCTAAGGCTATAAGGATAGTGAAGCATTAAGAAAATGTGTTGTTTCAGCCATGATTTAGGGGAACTGTTATATATGCTCCAGGCTTTGATTTGCATCTCCTTCATCTCTCCATATGGCCCGACATTTGTCTTATGAAGTTCTCAGCAACGCTTAACCTTCATTTGGGACACATCAAGGTGATGTGAGTTTAACCAAGCCAATGTAAGAAAGTGACTTTCAAGAATACATACATTTGGGCTTTCTCAAGGCTAGCCTCATGATCACATGTCCTTCCAGGATACTGAGGTGGCAAACATATGCAGTATTTAGCAGGTAGAATTACTTGCTATTATTACAAAAACTAGGTTGTTCTGGAGAGCACTCTCTGGCTCTCGTCTCAAGTAGCGCATTGTCAGTTCAGTTTTGGAGGCCTGTGCAGTGCTTGGTGGAAGTCTGAGAATTCCTCTCTGAGGCATTGGTCAGGTCAGCTGAGGGGAATCTTTGTCTCCTGGTAGCCAGCCCTGTAACTAATGAGGAATATTAAAAGCTTCAGCAAGTTCCGAGTGTTTCTGAATGTAGGGATTGTGAAAGCAGCCTGGGGATCACACACAAACCTGGCGAAATTGTCTGCCATTATAGATTAGCTAAAGATTAATAGAGCAGAAACCTTTTCTGTTAATATAAACAGCTGGCTGATTCCAGGCACTCCTAATGGGAATAAATGTACAACCTCTAACTCCTAGCAACCTGTGGGAATACCACTTTGCAGTCAATTCTGGTGCCCTGGCAGTCTGGCTGTCAGTATCCAAGAGGAATTTTACAGATTTATGGACTTTTAGGAAGAGAGGTCAAACTCCTGGAATTCCCTCCTTAATGGTATTGTGGCACATGGACTGCAGCAGTTCTAGAAGGCAGCTCACCACCACCTTCTCAAGGACAACTAGGGATGAGCATGAAATGGTGGCCAGCCAGCGATGCACATTCCCCACAATTGAATACATAAAATTTTAAAATCCCACACTGGCTGTCTTGAGGTTTACCATGACCCTGAACTACCTCATATGAGGCTGGGCCCAGAACGCCACAGTCTCCTTTGGCAGCTCACAAGCCTATACACATTGTCACAACAACTCAAAACAGCTCGTTTGGCAGCACCTTTCAAACCTGCAACCTGTGACAATACTATGGCTTTAAGACGTGTACGTTGTCCTTCTTGTTTTATGAAGAGCGGTTGAGACAGAGGAACTGAGCAGTCTTTTCCAAACCAATAAAGTAAACAGCTTGCGAGGCCTTGGGATTTTTAAAAAATTGGAACAATAGAAGCAGCATGAATGGGTGGAATCAGGCTCCCACAGAACCAGAGTTTGAGTTTAGCTTTCAGTAGTTGTTAGGATATTTAAAGCTGCCATACATCTCTCTCTGCTACAGCAAAGCACTTGGGTTCTCTCTCCCTGCCAGGATTTTCTCTTGATGTTCTTTCCTCCTGTTCTGGAGAAACACTGCGTGTGAGACAATCGATTTTGCTGAATTTGCCTCTGTCAATGGTGTGTTGATGGAATGTTACAATATTCAAACAGTTGTGGTTTAGTCGTTAAATAATTTATTATTCTGTTCAGTTTTTCCAATAGAATTAAAGTTATACCAGTTCTTCTTTCTTTTGTTTGAGTTTTAATTAGATGTAAGAATAAAGTATGATTGGCTTAAAGTCGAGTAGTGTGACCAATCAAGTCACATCTGGAATATAGTACCTTACATTTGCCTTTGAATAGGATCAAAGTTAGGGTCTAGGCCATCTCCTTGATATATTTGAAGATAATTTGGCCTGGTCCATAACAAATCTCAACCACTTTGAAGGACAAGGGCACCAGATCTCTGGGAGTACTATCTACTGCAAGTCCCCCTCCAAGGCATAAACCATCCTGGCTTGGGATTATTTCATATCCCTTCACTGTCATTCCCTTTCTAACAGCATAATGGATGCACCCACACTACATAGACGGTGTAACCTTCAGGGACAATTAAGGATGGACAATAGATGTTGGCCTTGCCAGTGGCATCCAGATCCCATGAAGACGTAAACAAAAATATGACAAGAAGATCTATGTTTCTATTTACCAATCTCAGTGTGTTTTACAGTCACATATAAGTTAATGCTGTTGTGCAATACCAAGCAGATGATGGAGCTCCAAGTTCATTTCAGTTTTGCTCCTGATAAAATGTAGTGTCAAATATCAATTACAAAGCAGGTAGACATCCTGCCACAACATGTAAATAATTTGGTGAGGGTTATTTATTTATAAAATCATTATAAAAGCTGCTATTTCCACCTGGTGGAAGACCAACATTGCATCCAGAAGTGGTAGAATAATCAGAAAACATTACGCATGTTAGAACCCTACTTTTAATATTTAAAAAGGCCACACAAACTTCAGAGAGGAACACTGGCCATCTGTAACAAGGCCTGCTTTAAAGGAAATCAGAGGATTTATATGCAGAATGCGAACATTAATTTTATAACAAATATATTTGGCTCGCTCCGTCCAAACACTGAGCTGTTGGTGAAATGAAAATCACTTCAAAGAGCTACACAGCACTTGAGGAACTTACCCAATCTAATAAGGTGACAGGCAATGCCTGGAACAAATTAGTAACCTTTTATTTAACCATGTTCATAGCCACAGTCTCCAATGTTTCTTTAATTTAGTTCCTCTACTGAATCCATCAGGTTTCATTTTCAATCTGTGATATAATTTGACCAAGTACATTGTTTGCATCTCTCTGTGACCATTCTCAGCTTGTGCTCAGCCAGATGGTATTTATTGAGGAGCTTTAAGCCATATGGGAATTTATCAGGTGATGCACTTTTCACTGCAAAATAGTTGGTGAGGTTAACAAGTTTTTGTTTTTCTCAATACCTTTAATATGATCTTTTTTTTTAAGGTGATCACGAGTATTCCATTACATTGTGGGAAATTGTGGAAGAAATTGCAGGGCCCGTAGCAGAGATATTTGTATCATCTGTAACCACGGATGAGGTGTCAGATGTCTGGAGAGGGGCTAATGTTGTGCTTTAATTTAAGAAAGGTTATGAGGGGAAGTCTGGGAACCATTGACCTGTGAGTCTGACTTGAGTGGTGAGTAAGTTGTTGTAGGTAATTATGAAAGGGTTTACATGCATTTGGAGAGGCAACGACTGATTAAGATTAGTTCAAGTGGCATTGTGCAAGGAAAATTGTGTTTCACAAACTTGATTGAGTTTTTAGACAAAGTAACCAAAACGATCGATGAGGGCCAAGCAGTAGATGTTGTTTATATGGATTTTAGTAAAGCCTTTGATAAGGTTCCACATGATAGATTAGCAAAATTAGATCACATGGGATTGAGGGAGAGCTTGCCAATTGGATACAAAATTGTTTGACAGTATGAGACAGGGACTGGTAGTGGAGGGTTATTTCTCACTGGAGGCCTGTAACCAGCAGTGTTCCACAGGGATCAGTACTGGGTCCACTTTTGTTTGTCATTTATATAAGCAATTTGGATAAGAGTTTAGGAGACATGGTTAGTAAGTTTGTGGATGACACCAAAATTGATATAGTGGACAGTGAAGAAAGTGATCTAAGATTACAAAGAAATCTTGATTAATTGCCTCAATGAACTCAGGAGTGACAAATAGAGTTTAATTTAGAAAACTGTGAGCTATTACATTTTGGTAAAACAAACAAGGGCAAGACTTATAATGGTAGGACCCTGGTTATTGTTGTAGAATAGAGAAACATAAAGGTTCAGATGCATAATTCTTTGGAATTTGTGTCACATGTAGACTGGGTGGTTAAGAAGGTGTTTAGCACATTTGCTTTTATTGCTCAGACCTTTGAGTTTGGGGTTCTGATGTCATGTTGTGGTTATACAGGATGTTGGTGAGGCCTCTTCTGAAGTACTGCATACAGTTTTGGTTGCCCTGCTACAGGAAGGATATTATTAACTTGGAGATGGTTCAGAAAAGATTGACCAGTATGTTACCAGGAATGGAAAGTTTGAGTAATAAAAATAGGCTTGATAGGCTGGGACCTTTTTCACTGGAGAATAGGAGGTTGAGGGGTGACCTTATAGATGTTTTTAAAGTCATGAGGGGCACAGATAAGGTGAATAACAAGAGTAATTTCCCTAGAGTGGAAGATTTCAAAACCAGCGGGCATATTTTTAAGATGAAAGGAGAAAGATTATAAAAAAATGAGGGACAACTTTTTTTAAAACAGAGAATGGTTCGTGTGTGAGGAAGTGGTGGATACAGGTACAGTTACAACATTTAAAATACATTTGGATAAGTATATGATTAGGAAAGGTTTAAAGTGATATGGGCTAAAGTGGGATTAATTTTCTTTGAGAACATGGTCAGCATGGACTAATTGGACCAATAGAGTTTCCATGCTGTATGACTCTATGACTGTATATGGTAAATGTTATTTAATTTACTAAACACCAAAACTATGGCAAATTAAAACGCATGTTTTCTGAAAAATGTAAAAATGTTGGAATTATTCAGCATCTATGGAGAGGGAAGAAAAGTTTATTCTCCAGGTTATTAATCTTACAGCAATAGCAAAATATTTATAATACTTTTAGTTATGTAGGAGGTAGGGTGTTGTCTAATCAGAAACTGCTGTATCCATTGATTTATAACTTTACTATGAAAAAAATATAATATCTAACAGATTTTTTTAAAGCCTACTTGAACATTAACCTAGGCTATTTAAAAGCAAGCTTATCATGCAAGAAATTGTTGTTCATTGAGAAAAATAAGAACAAAACTTGAGAAACCTTTCAGTAGGACTTGTTTTATTTAACACTCTAATTCTTTCCGTGGTGCTTCCTCGACTTTTCTGCATTTTGCCCACTCTCCCTATCTGGCTTACATATACTTGTATTTTCACCTATTTAGAAATAGAAGCAATTTGTAAATAAATAATGAATGTGTTTGCATGATGTTTCCTTTCTTTTCAGTGGCAGCGTTAGTGCATTCACCTCAAACAACAAGTAAAAAAAGAGTGCCATAGAACATGTTCTTGCATATGATCAATATTTATTTCTTGTTCTGATGAAGAGTTACTGAACTTGAAACATAATTCTGCTTTCTTCCACAGATGCTCCAGACCTGCCAAATTCCACCTTGTACAGGTTTTTATTTCATTTCTCCAGCATCCACAGTTTTTGCTCCATATCCTCCAAATTTCATCACAATCATATTTAAATATTTTAGTCATTAAATGTCAAACATTGCATATTTCCCCACCTTCAATTTGTCCTTCTTACAAAAGCAAGGCACACTGGCATGGATTTTGTTAACATGCTAATAGCACTCTTATGAAGGAGTATATTGGAAAGCAACTCACGAAGTGCATAGAGGTGCTGTGAACACATATCACAGGTAGGCATTGAAAGCAATATGAGGATATGAAGTTGCTGTATGACTATGGTTAGGGCTGGATCATTCATGAGGAAATGAATTTTTAATATCTTGTTATATAATAACTATTGAGTTGGGCCGTACAGTTTTAGGGTCAGCGAAGCCTCTTTCACAAATTTGGACCCTCATTCCTTTGGAATTTAATTACTTTGATGATTTTTCTAAAAGCATTTATTACTATTTTACTTTCTATTTATGGAGTCTTAGAGATGCACAGAATGGAAGCAAACTCTTCGGCCCAACTCTCCAATGCCAACCAGATATCTTAAATTAATCAAGTCCCATTTGCCGGCCCATATCCCTCTTAAAACTTTCCTATTTATGTATTCTGATGCCTTTGAAATGTTATAATTGTACCAGCCTCCACGACTTCCTCTGGCAGCTCATTCTATAAGCACACCACCATCTGTGTGAAAAAGTTGCCCATTAGGTCCCTTTTAAATCTTTCACTGCCCACGTTAAATCTATGGTCTCTAGTTTTGAACTCCAATTTCTTTTATGTCTCTGTTTTAAATCCATTTTTATTTCTCTCTCTTTTTTTTCTATATATAACTTAAATCTGATGTACATTTTCAGTTTGAGGGGAATTTTGCTGGAAATATGAAAACATGCTCATGATCAAACCTGCCCCTTTCTCAGAATCACTTCATTAAGGTGTCAAATGTAGTCCAGTAACAACTCTTTTGTGTCAAGCTAGAGAATTTCCAAAATAAATGTTGCTCAAGTGTTGATGACATTTTGGCAATGTGTCACCGTGGGCCACCTCTATGGTTTGAGGGATCCTCTTCATGGGTCCAGCAGTAGTGACAATGAAATGGTGAAAAATCCCTTCAGTGCTTTATATATTTTTAAGTAGGGTTTAGGATCGCCATCAACATTGTACTCGCTCCCATATCACTGTCTGTTTTAAGGAGAAGCCAACAGTTTTAAGTACTAGCCATGAAAATACCATTCAATGTCTTTAATAAACAGGGAAAGTATCTCTCCTCTCATTTATCTCTCCACCCTTCAGGCACTCTGCCTGTATTCCCGATGAAGGGCTTTTGCCCGAAACATCTATTTTACTGCTCCTCGGATGCTGCCTGAACTGTTGTGCTTTTCTAGCACCACTCTAATCTAAACTCTGGTTTCCAGAATCTGCAGTCATTGTTTTTACCAAGGTATCTTATCTGCCAATCAGCTGTGTCACAAGCATCCAGGTATCTGTTCTTAGTGGTGGCTTCAACTCTTTGACCAAGATAGTGACTCGTGCTACTAATTCTTGGATAAATCAGCATTCCAGACATAGATCCCACACTGTTCATCTTTAATGCCTAAATTGTGGCAAAAAGTGCGCCATGCTGAGTTCCGTGAGAATTCCACAATCTAACTGGCTAAAAAGATACACAGTTGCTTGCTGTGCTCACACATATGTCAGAATTCCGGTAGAGGATACTTCACTTGATCAAAAGTCAATAAGAGTAAGTCTCCACCAAAAAACTCTGTGGGTAGCTGTCTACAAGGAGAATAGTGAGCACTGCAGTTTCACAACTGGTCATAAAATTCAAGCCAGAACTCTACTGGATGATCTCACCAGGTCATGCTCACACCTCAGAACAGCAGAAGACCAGATTTATGAACAAACTACAGGAGTACAGGAATTTAAAATTGAGCCAAGTTCCTCTTTAAGAAGGAAATGAAACCTTCACAAAACAATGGAGTCAGCAGGAATCTGTATTCCAAGTAGAAGAAACCCTGAGGACTTTATATCACATCAAAGAAGCATATGGTCATCTGAACTTGTTCCATGAGAGGCAACAAACTGAACAGGTTTCCAACAAATTTTATTGTTTTATGTTGCAACATCTGGTCTTGTCTGTTTATGTAATGATTTCATGTCTGTCCTTAGCTGGATATACTGTAGGTTGTGGCATACAAGTCGACCATCAGAGCCCCCAAAGATCCTTCTAAAAATGTAAGTCAATTTATACATCAAAGATGAAATGGGAATCACTGGAGTGGTAGGCTGAAATATGAAAAATATTCATAACACAAGCAATTCATGCTAAATTAATGTCATATGGTTTATTGAATAAATTGATTCTACAATGACATTTTTTCCGCAATGCAAGTGATTTAAAAACCCATCTTTGGTATCTGATGCAAAGAATTCATTGAATTGATTCTGAATCACTTTGAAGATGATGGAATATTAAATTGAATATCTGACTTTTTTGAACAATATGAATGCACTTTGTGCACTAACAGTAAAGTCAGAAACGGCGCAGCAAGAGCTAGACCTGGCAGAAAGGGATGGATACAACCGAGATGTTTGGGACCTTATGCAGAGAGGTGAATCTGGTGGAGAGAGTCAGACAATACTGCAAGGGATTGATAACACAGAGAGAGGAAGGCCTGATGAAGAGAAACAAACCCAGCAAACATGAGTGGACTCCAGAGAGTGGATTTGGCAGGGAGGGGCAGACCAGGAGGAGAGGACTTGATGCAGCTAAGACAAACAGTGAAAAACGATGGAGCCCTGCAGAGAGGGACATAGTCCATGGAGACACAGGGCCCTGCAGAAAGGGACATAGCCCATGGAGACACAGGGCCCTGCAGAAAGGGACATAGCCCATGGAGAGACAGGGCCCTGCAGAAAGGGACATAGTCCATGGAAAGACAGGGCCCTGCACAGAGGGACAGAACCCATGGAGAGACAGGGCCCTGCAGAAAGGGACAGAACCCATGGAGAGACAGGGCCCTGCAAAGAGGGATAGAACCCATGGAGAGACAGACCAGGAGGAGAGGGGCAGAACACATGGAGAGAACAGACCCTGCAGAGAGGGACAGAACCCATGGAGAGACAGACCAGGAGGAGAGGGGCAGAACCCATGGCGAGAACAGACCCTGCAGAGAGGGACAGAACCCATGGAGAGACAGACCAGGAGGAGAGGGGCAGAACCCATGGAGAGAACAGACCCTGCCGAGAGGGACAGGACCCAAGGAGAGACAGACCAGGAGGAGAGGGACAGGACCCATGGAGAGACAGACCAGGAGGAGAGGGACAGAGCCCATGGAGAGACAGACCAGGAGGAGAGGGGCAGAACCCATGGAGAGACAGGGCCCTGCCGAAAGGGACAGGACCCATGGAGAGACAGGGCCCTGCCGAGAGGGACAGGACCCATGGAGAGACGGGGCCCTGCCGAAAGGGACAGGACCCATGGAGAGACAGGGCCCTGCCGAGAGGGACAGGACCCATGAAGAGACGGGGCCCTGCCGAAAGGGACAGGACCCATGGAGAGACAGGGCCCTGCCGAGAGGGACAGGATCCATGGAGAGATAAAGCTCGAGGAGAGGGACAGAGCCCATGGAGAGACAGACCAGGAGGAGAGGGACAGAGCCCATGGAGAGACAGACCAGGAGGAGAGGGACAGAGCCCATGGAGAGACAGACCAGGAGGAGAGGGACAGAGCCCATGGAGAGACAGACCAGGAGGAGAGGGACAGAGCCCATGGAGAGACAGACCAGCCAGGAGGAGAGGGACATCAACCAAGGAGAGACAGACCAGGAGGAGAGGGACAGGACCCATGGAGAGACAGACCAGGAGGAGAGGGGCAGAACCCATGGAGAGACAGGGCCCTGCCGAAAGGGACAGGACCCATGGAGAGACAGGGCCCTGCCGAGAGGGACAGGACCCATGGAGAGAAAGGGCCCTGCCGAAAGGGACAGGACCCATGGAGAGACAGGGCCCTGCCAAGAGGGACAGGACCCATGGAGAGATAAAGCTCTGCAGGCAGGGGTGGTCCCAGTGGAAAGAGTAGAGCCCAACACAGAGGGACAGAACCAGTGGAGAGGTAGAGCCCTACAGAAATGGGTGGATTCTATGGAGAAGGTAGAGTCCTGTGGAGAGGGGTGGACATGGAGGGAGTTGGAACCGATGGAAAGTGGTTATCTTGGAGAGGAAAAGCAGACCTAATGGAGAGATGTGGAGCCCGCAGTGATGGGTAGACTGAGGGTGGAGTGGGGTGGGGTAGGGTGCTGCAGAGAGTGACAGGCTGGGAGGAGAGTGGGGTTGCAGAGAGGGATGGACTGATTAGCAGGAGGCCAGGGGAAACACTTTGAGGGTGTACCTAAAGCATCCCTGTAAAGTACAATATTCCAAATGAACTCATGGGAATCTTTTGCCTAAGATAGCCCAATTTGGAGAAGAAGAACCTATGAAGGTGCCAACATTTCAAGTGTTTCTGATATTTCCAGATGGATGCCAAGAGCAAACAGCAGGGGGACTTGATGTCAAAACTACAAAACATATCAAACAAGACAGCACACAAGTGGTCCATCACTTAGGGGGCAAAGGTTGGAGTTTAACTGTTCTACACTAACTTTATAATTATCATTTATAAAACAGAATAGCTTCTATAGATGAAAGTTTTCCCAAAAATCTGTCATCAACCAATTGCTCCTCTTGATTATCCAGACAGCTGGTTAACAGCTGGTGACTGTTGCTAGCAAGATGAGAAATTATGTTTTGTGTTTTATTCATAGTTCATACCAAATGGAAGCAGATGGTTGGCCTGAAACTCTTCTACAAATGTATATTTTACTCTCTGAATCTAACTGTCACTAAATTAATCCTTGCTGTCATTCTGTAATCCCATTTGAATCTCCACTGACTCCTTTCCTGGTTTTAGATTTCTAACTCATACTGAGGATAACCTTTGATCTGAATTAGATGATTAACAGTCGTGTTTATTTACATTGTATTTGCTGCTTCTCATTACCTTTGTGTGTTGTGTTCTATCTCACAGCTCAAAAGCAATATACCTTTAATAGACATGCTTATGATATCACGATCATATAATAGCATGTGACCTGCCGGTGTAAAACTCTTGGTATCCATCTCAGAGTGGCCACTTGCAGCATGACACACTGAGAGAAGCATACAAACAGCTTCTAACTGATTTGCTAAGAACTAGTTCAGAAATGGCGGTATCTGTATATATGTCGATACTGGAAGCTATAATAAACATCAATTCAATCTTTCAGTACTATGTAACTCATGTCTAGTTTTATGGTATAGGAGCTAACATAAGTGTCAACTCGTCGGGTATGATTACCCTGTAGAAAATAAAAAGCCTGTCATTAGATCGTGAGGGCAAAAGAGATCTGCGTTAACTGTGGTGTCTGTTTATAAAGAAATGACTCCCAGATACGACATCAGATATTATACCATAGCGGCAGCATATCACAATTATCACAACAGTGCAAGGGAGCCGATCTGAAAGCTGAACTCAAAATGTACATTGTTCATGTAGTAAGTTAGCTCCATTGTCCTCAGACGTGACTTGGATTTTCATTATAGTTAAAATGTTCTACTGCCAATAAATACAAATTTTCTGAGCTGGATGCTTCTCTTCTGAATTCAGTCAAGGTTCAAAAGGTTTAGAGGTTCAAAAGAAACTGCATTGAAAAACTGTAGTATTTGCTGCTTACTGGCACTGAGAACATTCCCATCATTTATGTATTTCCATCAGTGCCATGCATTTATACAGCTCTGCACATTTTCAGTACTGACATTTCTTTGCAATAAATGACCTCAACCCCACTTCTCTGAACACTCCGCTCTCTGTGATTTGTCACACTGCTTTTTCAACATCAAATGAGCAGAAATGTCCTTCAACTAAGATCAAAGCCATTATCTTCAGTCCTCACCACAATACTCCTGCTTGTTGCGCACTGCTGGGAAGAAGTAATGAGAGTAAAAGGGCACAGAATGAACATTAAATGTAGCAGTATAATGACCATCACCAAATGTAGCACTAACACTGGCTGTGCCACTTAGCTGCCAAACTAGGCCAGCTGTAGGTGGAGAAAAAAATATGAGGTGGAAACCTACTAGACTTCATCCTTGACCTATCTAGCTGTTGCAAATGAAATTGTTTCGCTATCAATGGATCAGATTGAATCTCTGAAATCCAGCCATATCCAATCATAAATGGTGGTCAATAATTTGATCGCTAATAGGAGAAGGAACCTCCATGAAAATTCCCACCCACAATGATAGTGGAACCCAGTAAATGCAAAGGACAACCATCTTCAAATGGAAAAGTGGTGCAAATGATCCATCTTGCCCTGATTTTAAGATTTCCAATAACATTAATACCAGCTTGCAGCCTGTCTGATATTAAAAATAGATGCACACATTAGATGCAGAAGAGGATATAGGCCCTGACAGCACTCCCAATGTAGCTCTGAAGACCTGTCCTCTTAATCCAGCTATGTCCCTGCTCAGACTGTTCCAGTACAACTATATCATTGGCCTTTACACAACAAATGGCCAGGTACATCTGGTCTACAGATCCAATCCAGCCAATTACTGCCATATCAATTTATTGTCTACTTACAGTCATCAGCAAACTGACTGTATAACAAGTGACACTTACTCAGAAATAACTTAATCAATAATGTTCAGGTTGTGTTTGCTTGTATGTATTGTATCCCACCAGAACTGTCTGGGATACCTTGCATTGATAGTCTGCCACTTATTGGTATCAGTATAAATTGCTAATGTCAAGTGCAGAAGGCTGACACATAAGATAGGTTTGATTTAGATAAACAGAATATGTTTGTTACATACAAAAGCAGAAATTGCTGGAGAAGCTCAGCAGGTCAGTCAGCATCTATGGAGAGAAAACAGAGTCAAAATTTTGTTCCTGTGATCCTTCTTCAGAACTATAAGCAACTAAGAAAAGAGGGTGTTTACACTGATGATGGGGCGTCAGGGGGCGGGGGGATGCACAAGTGGAGTGTGTGGATAGGTGGAGAGGGACCCCAGTGAAAGAGGAAAGAAAGGATATGCAGGCAAAGGGATTGCTAATACTAAGCCAGGGATGACGAGAAACTAGATGGGTGATAATGGGAACTACAAGTAGTTGAAAATGGGTTGGCTGTGCTGAAAGCAACCCTTTTGATGACAGAACTGGGGATTCTAGGGGTAGGTAATAGACAAAGAAGGGTGTTTCATGTTCTGAACTTGATGTTGAGTCCTGTAAGCTGGAAGGTGCCTCAGTGATCAATGGAGAGTTGTTATTCCAGTTTGCATTGAGCTTTGCTGAAGCAATGCAACCAGGCAATTGTTTTGGTTATGATTAGATTCCCTGCAGTGTGGAAACAGGCCCTTCGGCCCAACCAGTCCACACCGACCCTCCGAAGAGTAACCCACCCAGTCCCATTCCCCTCCGACTAATGCACCTAACACTATGGACAATTTTGCATGGCCAATCCACCTGACCTGCACATTTTTGTGACTGTGGGAGGAAACCGCAGACACGGGAAGAATGTGCAAACTCCACACAGACAGTCACCTGAGGCTGGAATCGAACCTGGGACCCTGGTGCTGTGAGGCAGCAGTGCTAACCACTGAGCCACCATGCTGCACCATTATTGTTTGTGATGTTAAGGAAAATGAGCTCTAATATTGGTGTCTTGTGGCCTGACCAGAAAACTTACAGAGATATCCTTATGTGAATAAAACCGATACTTGTTTTCTCAAATTTAAAAACAAAATTCATACTTAATTTAAACTGGCTGCTAGCAACTGCAGAACATGCTGAAACAACTTGCAGTGGACAAAAGCGAACACATCATCATCTGCCAGCATTGTGTAGACTTTGTAGTCAAACCAATATAAAAGAACTATTGACAATGCATCTCCCCATGTTTATTTTGAAAAAAAAATCCATCAAAGATCATATGTGAGATGGCGCTAATGGCCCATTAGTTTCACTTACATAGTTTTTAATGAGGACATCTAACTAGCTGAGTTGGTTCATCTGCATCCCTTGTTCATAACCCCGTTGCTGCTAGGTTTTGAATAGTTTCCATTACACAACACTGCAACTCTTTCCTCAGTCTACTATATTTTTACATCAGCCACCTGTATTCTCAACCTTTCTCAAAATCTGATTGCCAGAAAGGTCCTCTCTTTTGTCTAAAAAGTGAAGTCATTTGCAGTCTTTAAGAGCTTAAAGTTATTTTAAATTAATCTGTTCAGACAATGTTGTGACATTTCACTGGGGCAGGTTGTGCTTTTACCTGTGCCCACTGGCCCAGCTGCAGGGTCACTACCACTGTTCTACTAGAGTCCTCTAGAAAAATGATATTGCTACATTTTCAGTTGCATTTATCTGCATCCTCATTCCTAAGAAATCACTTATTCCAGACCAACCAATTGTAAAACTTACTGGACATTGACTTATCAGATTCCACTTCATGTGATTTGATGCCTTTCATTTTTAAGCAACTTGAAATTGTAACTTCTTTCCTTTCCTTTTTCTTTCTTTCTTGTGCATGTATGTATGTTGTGATAATCAGCTCTCATGTTTAGAATGCATCATAATCATTACATTGTTTTAACCCTAAAAACCTATTGTGAGTCTTTTTGAAAGTGGACTTTGTAAACAGCTTTTGAAGAAACGTATCACCACATTACAAAGGGGTGACAAATAGAAAAAGAAATACCTGTGTTATGGACAGAAGAGATTCACTTCGCTTCTCTCTCTTGTCTGTGACAATTGGAAACCAGTTCAGAGGGAAGGAAACTAGGAATAGTCAGAACTGGTGCGCTCAATAATTGGCAAAACATTTTCAAGGGTCATGGTTTAAAGTGAAAAATTATATGAAATAAAATCTGATGTTAAATTGGCAGCAGTGTGTCTGGAGTAAAAAAAAACTTCTGATTTTTGAAGTTAGGATAGATTAGGACTTAGGATAGATTTCCATAGCAACCATATTGAGTTCAGGCTTGCTGAAACTCATTTAGAGCACCAGCACAGGTTATGTTGTGTATACTGAGAGGAAACGAGTGGCATGTCAATCATAGATTCTATCTATATGGAGCTGTTATTGACAAGCCATAGGATTAGTTAGCTCACTTGGCGAGACAGCTAACATTTAGATCAGATTAATGTCAAACACATGGACTTTGAGCTTTATTCAAAGTAAGATGATTCAGGGCTCCTAGGGCTATCAGACAGCACCTTTCAAACACATGACCAGTGCCATTTAGAAGGACAGGAGCATCAAGCACATGGGAGCACCACCATCTGCAAGTTCCTCCCCAAGTTACACACCACGCTAACCTGGGCTGATGCTGGGTTAAAATCCTGGAACTCCCTGCCTAATGCCACCGTAGGGCTAGCTGCAGTGATTCATGAAGACAACTCACTATCACCTTCTCCAGGGCAGCTAGGAATAGGCAATAAACATTGGCTCAGCCAGTGATGCGCACACCTCATAAATGAATAAAAGACTGCTGAAATAAAATTTAAGTCAATACCACAAATTCAAATGTAGAATCCCTTTGTACATTTTTGGTCTGACAGCATAAACAGGGAAATTAGAGATGGCAGTCTAAGAACAAAAGGAAATCAAATATTAAGATGTCAAAACAAATAAGGAATAGCCGCAAACTACTGATAGGAAGGGGAGTAATGTCAAAGATCAGAAGGAATGTGGCAATATCAGCAAGTATGAGTTCAAAAGCAGGAAGTTGAAAAATCAGAAGCTCGGTTGAATTAAAATTGCAGGTATGCAGCATCAACTGTTAGGCTCCATGGAGGTTTCTTTTTAAATTAAAGTTTGCAAAAGCGAAGTTGCAGGGTAGAGGGCTAACTGTTGTGATTTTGGAGGATGTTGGTGGATGGTAGTTCAGGTGTTCATGGAACGCTGCAATCATAAAATCCCCACACTGTTGAAGCAGGTCATTTGGTCCATTGAGTCCACACCAACCCTCTGCAGGGCAACCCATCTAGACCCACCCTCACCTCCACCCCCATTCGCCATGCCTAACCCACCTAGCCCAAACATCGTTGGATTGTAGGAGGAAACCGGAGCACCTGGAGGAAACCCACGCAAACACGGGGAGAATGTGCAAACTCCACACAGACAGATGTCCGAGGCTGGAATCGAACCTAGGTCCTTGGCGCTGTGAGCCAGCAGCGCTAGCCACTGTGCCACCCCTGAAGTAAGCTTTATTTTAAAAATAAGTGGTCGTTGACCTCACCACATTTAATATCCATTGAGAGTGGAATATTTGCTAAAAAATGGTTTCAACAGATTGTTTATGGTGAACAGGGGTTCAGTTTTGTTTTAAGAAAGAACAAAAACTCAGGACATGATTTGTTATAAAACTAATCAAACAGTAGAGCTTCTGGCTATCTCTGAATTTCCTAAATTCTCTTCCTTGCCAAATGAAGCTATTGGTTTTCTTTCTGCTTTGCTCCTGACTTAGGCAGGATCAGGTTCCACAAAGAACCAAAACCTTTAAAATGTGCAGTCAGATAAAACCTTTAGTGAAGAAGCAATGGATTGAACAATGGCTCAAGGCAGTGCAATGTTGGAAAACTGCAACAAACACCGACTTCAATAAGTACATTTTAAAAACTGGAATAGACTCAAAGGAGATTGGAAGTCGTCAATTTATTTCAAGAAGTTGAGTGGCCAAAATATTCGGCTCAGGAGAGATCATATCAAGCTAGGAAAGTGAAACAAGATGCCAAATATAAATAACACTAGACAAGGGAAAATAAACTAAAAGCAGCTGCAGGAGAGCTGAATAAATGAATAGTTCATATATCACCGACCCCATCTTTTTATTTGCAATAGGAAAGGGGGAGGTGATCCATATTATCAACAGTAAGAAATTTCAGAGAAGTTATAATGTGACTTGTGTACAGAATAAAGCTCCATCTATACCATCTGAACAAATTGTTGTAACTGACTCATAGCTTACTCTCTGATAACTGGAACTGCTCTTCTCATTCAAGAATCTGTCAAGTTCCTTTTTGAAGCATTATAGTGAATCCCCACTTGCCATGCAATGAAGTAATCAGTTCCTACTGAAGAGTCTCTGCAAAACGTATATTTCCTCCCTCTAATTTCATTTAATGTTCATGGATAAATTTTCATCTTCACTTCATGGGCAACAGTGTGTTAAAATGGGTCACCTGCTTATGCCAGAACATGTCCAATTGTAAATCCATCTTCTTCAGACTGGTGAGAATGAACATTCATACCAATATTTAATTTGCATATCCAATTTGAGTGAACTCACTTCTCTCCTGGTTTAAAACATCTCTCTTATGCTCTCCCTGAGTTGTTAACACTGATGGCTTCAAATTGTGCTAAATATGCAGCAATGAGCAAGGACTTGCATGTGCAGTCATCTTGCATAAATATCCATTGAGCTTTCTGGAGCAAGAATACCATCTTAGATTGAAATAATGATCTGGGGCTATTTGGAAACTTGCACACAGCTTTCAAAATGCAGGACAGAGCAACAGTGAAGATAGGAGATAAAAAATAGAAGCATGGGTAGACAGTTCACTGCATCAAACTTTCAACACTTCAGGAAAGAGTTTTACATCACTGAGTTGACTGAAGCTAATGCTTCATATTCATTTATCCAAAGAAACAACAATAGCATTGGAACGAGGAACAAAAGAGGGCAGCTCCATTTTAATTAGATCACATTCTGATCCTTTCTCAACAAGATTCAGGGAAAAAGAGTTCTGAACTTCTCTGTGTGGCAACTACAAGAAAGATCTCAGGATTCCTGAAGTAAGGGTGTGCTCAGACTGAGTGGTCCCTTAGAACTGTAAACCTGTGCAAGGAAACATTCAACAACTGACCGAAGGCAAGTAAGGAGACCCTTCAACATTCTCCCTTTTCTTCCTTGGCACCACCAGGGAGTTCACCCTGTAAAGTGAAAACCTACATAGCTAAACTTTCAAGCAACGCTCTGTTTAGCTCAGCTAGCTAGATTGCTGATGCAATATGATACCAACCTGGTGGATTCAGGATGAGAGCACCATGAAAACCTTTCCTGAGACGTGGTCGCTATAAGGTTAAACACATTGCCTACCATATTTTTCTAATGAGAGAGGAGGCTATAGTAAGCTTAATGACTCTGGTAGTGCAGTGGCAGTATCACTATCTTAGGGCCAGAAACTCCCAATGATGTGTTGTAACATCCCAGGACAGGTTGATTAAAATTGTCTACCAAAGTGATCTTTCCAGACTGAGGGGCTGCTAAGGGTCTTTTCCCTCACATAGGGCTTTCAAGACCAGGGGGCACATTTTTAAGGTGAGGGGAGAAAGATTTTAAAAAGACATGAGAGGGAATTTTTTTACACAGAGGGTGGTTTGTGGGTAGAATGAAGATACAATTACAACATGCAAAAGTCATTTAAATAGGCACATGAATAGAAAAGGTTTGGAGAGATATGGACCAGGAGCAAGCAGATGGGATTAATTTAGTTTGGGATTATGTTTGACATGGACGGGTTGGACTGCAGGGTCTGTTTCCATGCTGTATGACTTTATGACGCTAAGGCGAATGATCAGGTTTCTAACTCAGTCTGCTCTGTAGCGGGTCCCCTCCAATGGGTCCCTTTAATTTTCCTGTGTTGGTGTTCAGTTTAAGTTTGATAATCAGCAACTGACCCAAGCTGGATGAAATCTATTCTGCTTCCCAAAACAAAGCTGCAAAAATAAGAAACAAATGACCACAAGCAATTTAGGAAAAACTCCAAGAAATAGTCCTTCAACTCCCTACAGCAATCGTGCAAAAATGAAAAGTGTACTACTCAGCATAGCCTGAGTGCAGCACATTTAACACATTTCAACAAGGAAGGTAGATTCAACTGTCTCCCTCATCTTCCACCTAAAATGATGGCAGAACAATAGACAGCTATATCAAACAGCTATATATTACACCCATATTTAAAACTATTCCTATCACATCTACACAAATGCAGATGATAATTTTTTTGTGTTTCAATATCATCTGGGCATTAAACAACAATCTATTGGACCCCCACACAGGATTTGATGTGTTTTACATTACTGACAGATTTTAGCAGTTATTCTGTTGGGATTTTAAAAACATAATCATGAGATTGATGGTACTTTAATTGGCAGCTGATGTGCAATGTCCGTGGACTTTCACCAGCATTTCCCCATGAATGTTTCATCTTTCAGGAGACATTTAAAATGTTATGGTTGTCTCCCACACACCGTATGCTGACTTGGCTTGTATTTGTGGGTGTTTATTCCAAAGGTTCACTTACAACATTTCACAATTTCTTGCCACCAACACTTATCAAAAATCTTTTCAAAGGACAATATTTTCATTAAAGTTGTTTTTTTTTCCCACTGCTAATAAATGTATTTTTGTTTCCCATTCTAAGTAGGAGCAAAGTGCATTGCTATGACATGCACCTTGTTATTGCTTTCATTGATGTCATTGGGCTGAATTTCTAGGATTCTGAGCAGTTCACTCAATCTGAAAGATGGCAGCAGCAAATTAGGCAGCGTCCAGGCTCCTGTGCCCATGGCTCGTCCACTCCATCCTCTTTCACTTTTTAAAATTCCTTGTCTCTTCTTTCTTCTTTCCTTTTTTTTGGTGGAAGATTGTAAGAAGGTGGCTTCGACAGGGTCTAGAGCATGGTGATGGCTGGTGAGGCCAGAGTGAGACTCTGATGGATAACAGTGAGGTGGCTGGTGAGCCCTTCGGAGTATGCCTCTGCAGCAGCGTGGACAAGCCAGCTTGTAGAGGGACGAGCGTGAGGACCCAGTGTCAGCAGAGGCAAAGTCGGTGAAATGGAGGAAGAATATTTTGGGCACTTACTGCAGTGGCAAGGGTGCTTCCTTATCATCATTGCAGCCACATCTGGTGATGGTCTGCTTCAGCGTCTTTGATAGTACAGTCCGGGATTCCATCGCATGGGTCAGTCCAGGACACTTTTGGGCGGATTTTGCGATGACTTCCTTCCCGGGATAAGTGACCGGTGACAAGATTGTTCCTTGCGGAGACTTCTGTGGAGTCTTGTGGTCCAAGATTCCAGTCAGGAGAAAGTGAGGACTGCAGATGCTGGAGATCAGAACTTGAAAATGTGTTGGTGGAAAAGCGCAGCAGGTCAGGCAGCATCCAAGGAGAATCGACGTTTTGGGCATGAGCCCTTCTTCAGGAATGAGGAAAATGTGCCAAGCAGGCTAAGATAAAAGGTAGGGAGGAGGGACTTGGGGGAGGGGTGTTGGAAATGCGATAGGTAGGGGAGGGGAAATGAGGAAACTGGAGAAATCTGAGTTCATCCCTTGTGGTTGGAGGGTTCCTAGGCGGAAGATGAGGCGCTCTTCCTCCAGCTGTCGTGTTGCTATGGTCTGGCGATGGAGGAGTCCAAGGACCTGCATGTCCTTGGTGGAGTGGGAGGGGAAGTTGAAGTTTTAGGCCACGGGGTGGTTGGGTTGGTTGGTCCGGGCATCCCAACCCTCAAATTCAGCACCACCTTCCTAACCTGCAATCTTCTTCCTGACCACTCCGCCCCCACCCCCACTCCGGCCTATCACCCTCACCTTATCACTCTCACCTTAACCTCCTTCCACCCATCGAATTTCCAACGCCCCTCCCCCAAGTCCCTCCTCCCTACCTTTTATCTTAGCCTGTTTGGCACACTTTCCTCATTCCTGAAGAAGGGCTCAAGCCCGAAACGTCGATTCTCCTGCTCCTTGGATGCTGCCTGACCTGTTGTGCTGTTCCAGCAACACATTTTCAGCTCAAGATTCCAGTCAGCCCAGCATGGCAGTCTTACTCCAGTAATGTCTTTCCCGAACTCAGGAGGCATGAATTTAACTAAGGTGGACGTTGATTTAATTTTATTTTCTTGCTATGTCTTCTGTTATTAAAATAGACACCATGGTGTGACAACTTAAGCACTTTTAACTTTTTGTTTTAAAAAACACAAGTGACAATAAATGACAATTTGTTTCTATTCTATCACAGAGACATAAATCACAGGCCTGGAGTTTCCACTGTTACCAATATGAGATTATTAGAGTATTATGCTTTACGGTTGTATCTTTTGTTTACTATTCAACTACTACATTTTAAAGGTAGGATATTAAAAGGGAGTTGTGTGACCAGTGTGGGAGTCTGCCTGTCAGCAAGCCAGAATGATTTAATTGTTTGAGGTCACAACAGCTCAGATTGTTTTATTGAGAGAAAGATGCAAGGAGATAATGATCACAATTTCTGGATGTACCATATATATTCTAAGTTAAAAATGACACAACACCAGGTCATAGTCCAACAGCTTTATTTGGAAGCACTAGATTTTGGACCGCTGCTCCTTCATCACCTGGTTGTCACCTGGTGAAGGAGCAACACTCTAAAATCTAGTGCTTCCAAATAAACCTGTTGGACTATAACCTGGTGTTGTGTGATTTTTAACTTTGTACACCCCGGTCCAACACCGGCATCTCTAAATCATATGTATCCTAAGTCTGCTGAAATCCCAGAAAAGTTTCATAGATATTTTGTTATACACAGTGGTGCAAAAGTGACTGGGGCATAGGTCAGTCAAACTACAGTGGTAGACACTTAAAAAGACATTTCGGAATACAGTACTCAGAAAAATACCCCATGAGAAAGAAAAATACCCCATCTATAATCAACTAAGGCACAAATAAAGATAGTACAGAAAAGTCATATTATTCCTTAAAAATACACGGAAAGCCAGAAAAATTGGACAGAATATAATGCACAGCAAAGAATGCTTAATATATTAATAAGGAGGAAGAAATTTGAGCATGAGAGAAAGCCAGCTATAAATATAAAACAAACCACAAGAGTTTCTATTGATATTCAAAAGATATAAAAAGCATAAAGTAGGTGCTGACCCTCTTGAGAGTGAATATGGTAAAGCAATAATGGAAAATAAAGAAATTGAATTGAACAGATATTTTTTGCCTGTCTTCACCATAGAGGATGTAAATAACATTACAATGAATCAGAAGGTAAAGGGGGAATAGAACCTAAACCAATTACATTCACCAGGGAAAGAATGGGGAGAAAATAATTCACTCACATGACATGTGTATGGCTGACTGAGCCAGCACTTAACGCCTGTCCCTAGTTGCCCTTGAGAAGCTGGTGATGAGCTCTCTTCTTGAACCGCTGCAGTCCACGTGCTGCAGGAATTTCTTTTGGGAGGGAATTCCAGAATTGTGGCCAAGTGATAGTGAAGGAATGGTGATATAATTCCAAGTCACGATGGTGAGTAGCTTGGTGGAGAACTTGGAGGTGTTTGTGTTCACATGTTTGCTGCCCTTGTCCTACTAGGTAGAAGTGGTCATAGGTTGGGAAGGTACTGTCTAAGGATCCTTGGTGAACCAAAAGTTGACAAGTCCCCAGGTACTGATTGACTTCATCTTTAGTATTATGGACCAGGCCAGACCCCTCAAAACATTTCAAGAAGGTAGCCCAGACTCTAACTTTGCTAGTTGTTTTAAGCAGGTGTAAAGTGGATATTCCAGGAGAGAATCAGCTGGTCAGAGCACTTAGTTTTAAACAAATCAGAATTTATTTACAAGATTACTGAATGAAACACAAACAACAGAAAACAGAATACCAAATAACTTAACCTCTCCAAAAACCCAATAGATCGTCCCAACTTAATGATGCTGTTCCAAATCCTTGCAACAATCCCCAAAAACATCCCTTGGCACAAAAGGTAAAAACAAACACAAGGTCTTACAGGATAGAAGGCCGAGAGAGAGTACCCGCTTGGACCTGCTTCTGGGTCCAGCAGCTTTTTTATTCACACTGCTAAAGCAAAACCAAACCAGAGAAAATTTGAGCTGAGAGAACTGACCACACCCCTTTCATTATCCAAGTGTTTTTTTTTTAACTTGAAAGCCTCTTCCTGCGGCAGTAACTGTTAGCTATTATCAAATTGGCCAAAACCCTTCAGACCCCAGACCTTTAAGAATCTGTGTCTTTTATGACCTCTCCGAAAAGAAAAGCCAAGGACAATATAACCTTGTTAAAGGAGCAGCTTGGTCACACTTGGTCTTATATGGTCTCTAGACAATTGAAATTTAAATAGCAAGAGATAAAACCAGGCAAGCTGGCACTTTAGGTAGAAAACATTGTGGCAATAAAAAGAACTTCCATCACACATTATGTGCACTGGCTGTGTGATGAGAGTTTACAATGTTGGGTGCTCAGTCAGGGTCAGAAGAGATCCCTTTACCTGTTGTTTAGGACTAGAACAGCTGAGCAGAATTGAATGGATGTGTAACCTGACTGGCCGGGAGCTTTATACATCTACATCAAAATTCAGGGCCTTAAGTTAGCTGTAATTTAAGAGAAGAAGAGCTGAGCAGAATCAAACACTTTTCAGCAACTTTGATGAGTTTGAAAAAGATTCAAAAGAGACATCACAGGAAAATCATGCATTGATTGCTGTTTGGCTGTTGCTATTGGTGTTAGTCTTTAATTTAGATTAAATAGTATTTAAGGTATAAGATAAGTTACTAATTTGTACAGAATTGAGTATGCTTTAAACTAGAAGAAGTAAATGTATCGGGAGTAAATATAGAGAGTAACTTAAAGAAAAGTCATGGCAGGACAGCTCAGCTAAATAAAGTTCTCCTGTTGTGCAATTTGTGAAGTCAAGGATGTTTCCACTATCAAAGATGACCACTTTTGCAAGGAGAGTCCCCAGCTCCAGCCATTTGCAATTTGTTTTTTGGATCTGGAGCTGTGGCTGGGACCCACTGAGAGCATCCAAATAGTTGAGATCTTTGTGGGTAACATTTGGAGTGAGGTTGTCACACCTCAGGTAAGAGACAAAAAAACTGCAGATGCTGGAATCCAAGGTTGATAAGCAGGAGTCTGGGACAACACATCAAACCAGGAAGCATTGGGAAGTGGAAAAGTCGATGTTTTGGGCGTGACCCTTTTTCAGGACTGGGGGTGGGTGTAGGGGGAGCTGCAGAACAAAGGGGGTAGTGGGGCAGGGTGGTGAAGTGGGGATAGGTGAAGACAGGTAGAGGATATGATCTGGTTGCTCAGTGGGAGAAATGAATCCAGTAGGTAGCTGGAAGGAGTGGAATGGAAGGGGAAGGGCTGGGAAGGGAATCGGGGAAGGGAAGGGAAGGGAAGGGACGTATTTGAAATTGGAGAACTCACTGCCGAGTCCTCCAGGCTGTAGACTTCCCAGGCAGAAGATGAGGTGTTGTTCCTCCAATTTGAGGTTTGGTTCGTTGTGGCAATGGAGGAAGCCAAGGATGGTTATGTTGGAAAGGGAGTGAGGAGGGGAATTAAAATGGGCCGTGACTAGGAGGTCTGATTGGCCCCTGTGGGCCTGGCTGTGATACTTGGCAAACCATTCCCTAAGTTCATATTTGGTTTCCCCAGTGTAGAGAAAATCACGTCGGGAGCATCCGATGCAGTAAATTAGGTTGGAAGAGAGGCAGGTGAACCTCTGTCTTACCTGGAAGGACTGTTTCGAGTCTTGAATGGAGGTGAGGGTGGTATAGGGGTATAGGGGGAATTAGTGCGGAAAGTGGCACAAACCAAGGACTGGCAAAGGGAACGATCTTTGCGGAAGGCAGAGAAGGGTGGGAGGGAAAGATGTTCTTGGTGGTGGGGTCCAGTTGGGGTTGGCAGAAGTGTTTAAGGATCATGTGTTGGATGCGGACACTGGTGGGGTGGTAGGTAAGGACACAGGGGAACTCTGTCTTTATTGCGTTTGGAGGGGGTGAGGTTTAAAGCAGTGGAACTGGGGATGGAGGTAGTGCATTGGAGGGCTGTGTGAATGACAGAGGGGGGAAAAAGCATGCTGTTCGAAATAGGTGAATGCTTGGGACTGGAATGTACCCTCGTCCAATCAGATGCAGCACAGGCGCAGGAATTGGGAGTTCTTGCAAAGTACTGGGTAAGAGGAAGTGCAGTCCAGGTAGTTGTGAGAGTTGTGGGTTTACAAAAAATGTCCGTCTGGAGACTGTTGCTGGAGATGGAAATGGAGAGGTCAAGAAAGTGGAAGGATTGTGGTAAAGGCTGGATGGCAGAAAAGGATGACCACTAAAAAGAATAAAAAACACAAGGAAGGTGATGCGGAGTCCCAAGCTTTCACCACCTTCTGTAAAAACTTTCCATTTTTGACACTGCTGGGGAAAATTGGCTCTCAGGGGAATGCAGCATGAGCCAATGTCTGTGGCACTATGAGTAGTTTAAATACAAGGAGATGGAGAAAATTGAATGGGAAGCAATATTGATTGGGAATTCTATTATGCATGGAGCAGCTAGATGTTTCTGTGGGCATAGATATCACACCAAGGTGATATGTTGTCTCCCTTGTGCCAGAGTCAAGGATGTCACTGAGCAGCTGTAGTATATTCTGAAGGGAGAGGGTGAAGTGCTAAAGTGTGACCCATATGCCTACTGATTACATTAGTAAAAAGAAAGATTTAGTACTGCCAGCAAAATATAAGGAGCCAGTAAATGAATTTTAAAAACCTCGACGGTAATAATCACAGACATTACATCCGGAATCCCATGCCAGTGAGATAAGAAATAGGAGAAACAGTTGGATGAATACATGATTGGACAGATGGTAAAGGAGGCAGGGATTTAGATTCCTGACACATTTGTACCAATTCTGGGGGTGGTGGGATGCACAAAAGTTTGATGGGTTGCACCCCAGCAGGACTAGGACTGCATTCATAAGTGGGAGAGGCTTTAACATGGAGTGGCAGGGAATTGAGCAGATAGGCAAGAGTGACAGAAACAACAATAGAAATGAAAGAGAAAATAGTAGAAAGCAAAACTGAATGCAGAAGAAGTGAGGGCTAGTAAGTAGCACAAAAGAAAATGTACAAAAAAATTAAAAAAGAAAAATCTAAAAATACTGTATTGCTACGCTCAGAGCATTTGCAATAAGGTAGGTGAATCAATAGCACGAACCGTTGCAATCTGATAATGACAAGGTATTCAATTTTTAGAAAGGGCAGGCTAAAAGAATAAGAAAGTTTAGTGTTTTGTTTGTAAAAGATTAAATCAGTGTAAGCATAGTAAAGCACTCAGGCACAGAAAATCTGGATGTAGAATCTGGAGGATTGAGTACACGAGCAAGTATTTCTTACTGTAGCTGTACCAAGCCTCAGTGAGACTGCACGTAGAGGATTGTGGACAGTTTTGGTCTCCTTACCTGAGAAAGGATATACTTGCCATAAAGGCAGCACTAGACTGATTCTTAGGATGACAGGATTTACTTATTTATTATTATTGTCATGTTTACTTGTTACATGTATCTGTTACAAATACAGTGAAAAGTTTTGTACAATGTCACCAGTCTACAGTGCCAACTTAGAAAATAAATCAAAGCATAAAATAAACAAATACAGTTAAAAGTTGAACTTTATAGTCCTTCTTGATAAGTGCTTAGCCATGGGCTTGCATCCATGCTCTTCTACCCCAAAACTGAGACCAATATCAACACAAAGCAGTTGGCCAGCACCATCACCACTAGAACAGAATTGGCATTCTTCAGAACTATCTTGCCTCCACCGACAATGCTGCCGCCATGAGTCCACGCTGGACCGATCTTGGCAATGTAGCCACCAATGATGCTGCCGCGTCCAAGCTGGACTTAAACCCGCACTGGGTCCACCATGTCGCAGTAGCCACCACTGTCCCTTCTGGGTCCTATACTGGGCCCAAACTCACCATCTTCCTCCATCATCCAGAAACAAACTGCCCTCCTCCATGCCTCTGAAGTGCTGGGCACCTCACTGCCGCCAATGCCATCCAAGCTCTCCGCAAGGAAATAAGTAACATTAAGAAGTAAGAACAGGAGTCTGGAGTCCTTATCAAGTAGTTCATTTCACTCAATCTCCTTTCGACCTGATAAGCTCCACTAAACCTTGCTTTTCAAGGTTCACCTATCACTGGAAGTAATGTTAACACTTTATTTCCAAAAGCAAAATTGTGGGTTTTTGGTTTCTTGTCTGCCTCCTGTTTTATTGTATGCTGTGATAGTTTTAAATGCTGTCTGGCCAACTCCCCCGCTCTATTTAATTGTTCCCTGAAATCTCTACATAGTCCAAATGCGTGGTCTTTGAATTCTGACTCATTAATTTCTCCTTAAGTTTAGTGGTCCTCTCACTTCATGCCCAAAAACTAATTCAAATGGACTGAATTTGGTTGATTCATTTGGTGCTTCTCTAATCACAAAACATACAAACAGAATTCCTTTATTCCAATCATCTGGATAGTCTTACCTGTAAGCCCTTAACATGGACTTTAATGTCTGACATCATCTTTCTAGTGTTCCCTACGATTCTAGGTGGTATGCAATAGATTTGAATTGTTTTATTCCTAAGAGGTGCATAACTTCCTTGAATAATTTTGAAGAAAAGTTTGACCCTTGATCTGATTGTATCTCTGTGGGTAGTCTGTATCTAGTGAAAACATTAAGTAACTCTTCTACAATCCTGTTAGCTCTGATATTGCCTAATAGAATCACCTCTGGATATCTAGTGGACACATCCATTATTGTTAACAAATACTGATTTCTATTTTTTGTTTTAGGTAGGTGGCCTACGCAATCAATTAAGACTTTTGTAAAAGGTTCCTCAAATGCAGGAATAGGTATTAAAGGAATGGGTTTTATTACTGCCTGCAGTTTTCCAATTACCTCACATGTTTGACATGTCTGGCAAAATTCAGTTACATCCTTATACAGTCCAGGCCAGTAAATGTGGTTTTGTATTTTAGCTTGAGGTTTTCCTCCCCCCTAAATAATTTCCTACCAATAGTTTATGTGCCACCCACAACACCTCTTTTCTATAACCACTGGCAATACCACTTGATGAACTTCTGCCCACTTCTCATTTGCCTGAATATGTGATGATCTCCATTTCCTCATTAAGGCATCATTTTTAAGATAGTAGCATGCAGAGATATATTCAGATTCTTCTTCCGTGTATGCCTTTTGATAAAATTGCTTCAGTTTTTCATCTTTCTGCTAAACTCCATTAATTTATCTGAGCTAAAGATGCCTGCTTTGTCATTTATCTGCTCCTGGTTTGTCTCATCCATCTGATCAAATAGAGTCTCTGTTAATTCTGCTTCAACTTGCTTATCTGCAATCTTTGATCTCTCCCATTTCAACTGGTGACTTTGTGACCTTGTTACAAAACAGTCAAGAAAAAATTCCAGTATATGCTTTCTGTAATAGCTCAATTGCCTGACTTTCCACTGGCTTTTCAACCATCGTAGGCAGCACTCCTACATGTGAACCAGCTATATTATTAGAAAGGACAAATTGTATTCCTGGAGCTGAGAGTTTTTGAATACTCCTACCACCACTTCTCCACTTTTCACTGGACACTCTAACCTCACTTTACATAATTGACACTTCTTGTCTCACTGTGAATTCCACTAATTAGACTTATTTATCAATAGTCTTATAAGGTACCTATCTCCTCAGCTTTCAACATCAAAGATTGAGATATTCCTATATCTCTTAATATTGTAACATCTTTACCTGCTGCTCCTGCCCTACGTGAGTAAATTTTACCTTCGCAACTATATGATTTAAGAAGATCTGGCACTTAACCTCTGACCAGGTTGTACATTTTGGTGCAGCATTCTAGCCTCCACAGTACTTTCCATAACCACTTCAACAGAATTCACTGCCTTATCCTGTTTTCCTACATCTGTCTTCCCAGTACTTTTCCTAACCTGCCAACACTGTGATTTCATATGGTCTACTTTATTGTAGTGAAAACACCGGATTTTTTTTAACTTCTCTTTCCCCTTCAAGGATCTCCTCTTTACTCTGTGGTAAGTTATCCTTGTAATCTTCCCTGAGATCTACTTTTCCCTTATTATGTGAGGATTTCTCTTTTCCCCAATTTCTATCCCTCACGGATTGAAGTTGACGTTGGAAGCCAAACTTTGATTTATGGATCAACCCATAATCAGCAGCTACTAATCTTGCCGTTTAACTCTCTCCTCTTCCACATGAGTTCTCATTACCTCAGGAAGTGAATTTTTGAACTCTTCCAAAATAATCGTCTCTCTAAGAGTGTCATATGTTTGCTCTATTGTTAATGCCCTTATCCACCTCTCAAAACTATTTTGTTGGATCCTTTCACTATGGTCTCTCCTTAGATTCCTGAAACATTGTCTGTAGGCTTCTGGCACAAGCTCATAATTACTTAAAATGGTTTTCTTCATCTCCTCATATGCCTCAGATACTTCCTCTGATAGTGATGCAAATACCTCACTAGCTCTTCTTACAAGTTTTGTTTGGACCAACAAAACCCACATCGTCATTGGCCACTTCATTTTTTTAGCCACTTTCTCAAATGGGATGGAAAAGGCTTCTACATCTTTCTCATCAAGTATAAGCAAACTGTGGCTATATTTAAACAGATCCCCACCAGGCCTTTGGTTACCTTGGGTTTGCTCATCCTCACTCTCTTCCTCATGAAGCTTACCTTCTGCCTTCATCTCCATCCTTTTTAGCTGACTTTCAAATAGTTTAATTTCATAGAATCACAGAATCAAGCATTTTGGCTCAACAAGCCCACATTGACCCCCCGAAGAGTACCTCACTCCCCTACCCTATTCCTCCACATTTACCCTTGACTAACCTACACATCCCTGAGCACTATGGGCAATTTTGCATGGCCAATTCACCTAACCTGCACATCTTTGGATTATGGGAGGAAACCCATACAGACATGGGGAGAACATGCAAACTCCACACAGACAGTTGCGCCCGAGGCTGGAATCGAACCCAGATCCCTGGCCCTGTGAGACAGCAGTGCTAACCACTTAGCCACTGAGCCACCATACCACCCATTTCTTTCTCTCCTTCAAACTCAAGCTACTTTATTTTCAATTGAATTATAGCCATCTCTGAAGATTCTGATGGTGTCTCTAGCAAATCCTGAGTATTACTATAATTGTCTCTCCTTTCCTCATGGAAGGGGGCAGCTCCAAATCCTGCTTGACTGATGATTCCTGCAGCTTTTCCTTGTTCACCTTTTGCAAAGCCCCCAGACTCACTTCTTCCATTCCCAGAAAACTCTTGGTGACTGAAAGAGCCATTACTGCACCCACATGATTAAACCAACCAAATTCAACACTCAGAAAAAAAGACACTAATACTCACCACTCACTGCCTTCGAATTCGGCAACCCTAATCCCAAAGTGGAACAATAGAATACATCGTGCCAAGAGCCCCAATCTATTATGGACCAGGCCAGACCCCTAAAATAATTTCAAGAAGTTAGCCCAGACCCTAACTTTTCTCGTTGTTTTAAACAGGTGTAAGGTGGATATTCCAGGAATGATGCAGCTGGTTAAACCACTCAGTTTTAAACAAAACAGCCTTTAGTTACATATTATCAAATGAAACACAAACAAAAGAAAACAGAATTTAGAATAACAACGATTTGAAAACATGACTGACACGATCTAACTTAAAGGGCTGTTCTGATTTCCTGCAATATCCCATAACACATCTCTTGGCAAAAAAGTAAATTCAAACACAGGTTTTTTACAGGACGGAGAGATTGCAGAGAACATCAGCCAGGCATCATTGGCTGAAACATGGAATCTCTTCCACTGCAGCTGTTTCTCTAGGACCCCAGATAAAAACTAAATCAAACTAGAAAATCCTTGAAGTATGAGAACTGGCCATTCCCTTTATTGTACAACTTTTTTTAAAAACCCGAAAGACCTCCTATGATTGTTGACTTAGGCAGTATCTGTTAGCCAGTATTAAAGTAACCAGTTCAGACATATCAACACCTCTGCCTTTATGACCCCTCTCGAAGAAAAGCAAGGGCAAATTAAACTTGGTAAAGGAACAGCATCATCACATTGGCATCTACTGATGCTTTCTACCAGATTCCATGCACCATCAGTTGGCTGGTGCACTCAGAGCTTTTGTGTGATGTTCAGGATGATTAAATCTATCACATGCATCCAGTCATGAGCATCTTTCCCTGTTTTTTAGTTAATTCACCTCATACACTTGGAAATGTCAGTGTGATGACTGGGCTGAGTTGTTTGCACTGTCTGCCCTGCAGTAATTTTGCATTGATTCCAAAGCACAATGAAGTTTGCAAATACTGAATGATGATATGTGTTTGGTTCTGATTGTGAGGTGTAGACTAAAACTAATCAGTTATGCAGAGCTCAGTTCTTTTCTCTCCATGTGAGTGCAGGGTTTCCAATGGCACTTGATGTGATCTGTGGTCTTCATCATTGTCATGATGTAACCATGGAGTGATTAATGACAGGTCCCTATATGCCAGTAGGCATGAGCTCACTTGATCATAGTGACTGTAATGTAAGTTACCTGGGGTGCCCAGGGTGAGTTGAGTGCAATGCATTTCAGGGATGGTATTGTACATAATGAGGGTGGCTGCGATCGATTGAAACATCACATATCACTTCAGAGGGTACTGTCCCTGCATCTGTGGACATTCAATCTAGACAGTGGCAAAGCCTTCTGTGGGTACCACTGTGCCAGTTAATTCTTTAATGTTTAATGTGCTGAATAGATGCTCTCCTCGTGCACTGATGGTGTGGTTATCCTTATCATTAGAACATGTATTTTGGCTAAACAGTTTTGTGGATCTCCTTTTGACCATTTCTGCTACATGATGTCAAAGCAATTCATCTGATATTTGCTTTATGAGTTGGTACTTCCAGTGTCGTCAGGTGTCACATACGTCACAAATATTCTTAAAAACTGGGCTCTAGCTGGTCGTTATTTGGTAGCATTAATTAATAGGCTTGCCTGCATTGGTTATTACGCCAATTGTGGATGGATTGCACATAGCCTGTTGACATAGTAGAATAGTTGTGTACATGTGTGTGATTTGTAATAGTGCTTTTACAGTATAACCTTTGATTGGTCCAAGAGGTGTACTTCCATTCCGATAGATGTTATCTCATAGTTGATCTTTCTATCAATTATTTCTGGCACCGTAAATGCACAATCATGCCCCTTGCACATGCATCTATTCACAAATTGATCAATGATCTCCATTAGTTGATGCCTAAAAGACTAAATTCTAGACTGTATATTTGAAAGTTGATTCTGGATTAGAGTGGTGCTGGAAAAGTACAGCAGTTCAGGCAGCATCCGAGGAGCAGGAAAATTGACGTTTCAGGCAAAAGCTCTTCATCAGGAATACAGGCAGAGTGCTTGAAGGGTGGAGAGATAAATGAGAGGAGGGAGGAGGGTGGGGGAAGGTAACAAAGAGTACAATGGGTGGGTGGGGTTGGGACGAAGGTGATAGGTCAGAGAGGAGGGTGGAGTGGATAGCTGGAAAAGAAGATAGGCAGGTAGGACAAGTCATGGGGACAGTGCTGAGCTGGAAGTTTGGAACTGGCGTGAGGTGGGGGAAGGGGAAATGAGGAAACTGGTGAAGTCCACATTGATGCCCTGGGGTTAAGGTATTCCAAGGCAGAAGATGAGGCGTCCTTCCTCCAGGTGTCTGGTGATGAGGGAGTGGCGGTGAAGGAGGCACAGCACCTCCATGTCCTCGGCAGAGTGGGAGGGGGAGTTGAAATGTTGGGCCACGGGGCGGTGTGGTTGATTGGTGCGGGTGTCCCGGAGATGTTCCCTAAAGTGCTCTGCTAGGAGGCGTCCAGTCTCCCCAATGTAGAGGAGACCGCATC
>NC_057731.1:29218299-29242450 GCF_004010195.1 Chiloscyllium plagiosum | reverse complement strand
CTCACCTATTGTACTCTATGCTACTTTCTCCCCACCCCACCCTCCTCTCATTTATCTCTCCAACCTTCAGGCTCTCTGCCTGTATTCCTGATGAAGGGCTTTTGCCCGAAACGTCGATTTTCCTGCTCCTCAGATGCTGCCTGAACTGCTGTGCTTTTCCAGCACCACTCTAATCCAGAATCTGGTTTCCAGCATCTGCAGTCATTGTTTTTACCTATTTGGAAGTTGAGCTTTACTCATAATCAATCTGGGTGTTGACTATATTTTATGAGGGTTTTTTAGATGATCTGGATCATCATCTGACAGGCCTGAGGTGTCCTGTCTGTGCAAGCTTCTATTGTCTGTAGTCATTTTAAGTTTTACAGCTTCTCTGTCTAGTACAGAAAACTCAACTCATGTGCTGTTGGAATAAAGTGAACTTAGATAGGACATCTTCACATTTAAGAAAGTATATATTAGCATTGGAGGCAGTTCAAAAGAGATTCATTAGGCTGGTTCCTGGAATTAAGGCATTTACACCAAAGTACATTTAAATAGGTTAGGCCTTTACTCATTGGAGATTTAGAAGAATGAGGATGATCTTATTGAAACATTGAAGATTCTGAGTGGGTTTGACAAAGTAGATAGTGACATGTTTCCACTCGCGGGGAAATCTCGAGCAAACGACATAGTTAAACATTAAGGGGTCACTTGTTTAAAACTGAGATGCAAAGGAATTTCTTCTCTCAGAGGGTAGTGAGCATATGGAATTCTCTCCTCCAGACAGTTGTAGAGGCTACATCACATGAAGACGTTTAAAAGGGATAGATAGATTTTTGAAACATGAAGAAGTTGATGGCTATAAGGAGCTGGCATGAAAGAGGAGTAGAGACCCATGGCAGATTAAAGATCACGATCTTATAGAATGGTGGATGCAGTCTTGAGGCGCTGAATAGCTAACTCCTGCTCCATTTTTTAAAATGTTCGTATGTCTGTTGCTTTCCAGTTCAATGTTGCACATTTTACTCTCACCCTGTGGTTTTTATTGCAAGATGATTATAATGTCCTGGGATAGGAACAACTGTTCAGGTTGTTGACAGCCCTTCAGAACATAATCTGGCTCCTGGAATTGCAGTACCTTTAGTCTTAGCTGGTCATATGTAGTTGTTGACTACAATGTTGAGGTCTATTGAGCACCGTTTGTAGTTTATTAAGCTTTTTAAAATTCTGCTGACAAGACAGTTTGAGGCATGAAAAGGAATTGCCAGTATCTAAAGATAAAATTAAACTAAGCAGCAAAAATTCTTACAGCTTTCCTTCAACTATGTGACCTGTTACTGGATGAAATCTTCTTCTTAGCCCAGTCTGCAATGTTTTAATTTCCCTCCAACCCCTTGTAGGGACTGTACGTAGAAGTAATGAATTACTATTTCTGAGAAGTTTTGTTTAAAGCGAGACCTTCCAGATTCAGTTGTTTAAGCTCTGCTCCTGCACAAATGTCACAGCAGGTAGACTTATACTAGATTAGATTCCCTACAGTGTAGAAACAGACCCTTCAGCCCAACCAGTCCACACCGACCCTCCGAAGAGTAACCCACCCAAACCCATTTCCCTCTGACTAATGCACCTAACACTATGGGCAATTTAGCATGGCCAATTCACCTAACCTGCACATCTTTGGATTGTGGGAGGAAACCGGAGCACCCGGAGGAAACCCACACAGAAACGGGGAGAATGTGCAAACTCCACACAGACAGTCGCCCGAGGATGGAGTCGAACCTGAGACCTTGGTGCTGTGAGGCAGCAGTACTAACCACTGAGCCACCTCATGACTTGAACAATCCTTGAACAAGGGTGGTGAGTGCCTGGAACATGTTGCCAGAGGAGGTGGTGGAAGCAGACACAATAGCATCGCTCAAGAAGCACCTGGATAAATACATGAATAGAAGGGAATAGAGGGATCGGATCCTGTAAGTGAAGACAGTTTTAGTATGGAAGGGCAAAATGTGTTGGCGCAGGTTCCTGTCCCTGCACTATGTTGTTCTTTGTTCTTTTTTTATTTGTAACATTACAAAGATCTGGTACTTGCTGGCTAGAGTGATTATTATAAAGGTACAGTAGTAGTCACCCCACACTGCAGAAATATCTACACACACTGAGTTATTACTTGGAGATTAGTTCATTTCCACACCAGTTCTTAAACAGCAAGCGTGAGGGTTGAAGCTTGTATACTCTCAGTTAAATTTTCAAAAACCATGTATCACCATGTTGAATTATTCTGCTAAACACAAACATGACAAGAATTTCTAAAAGCAAGATGAGTTCTTTAGTTGAAGAGTTTGTATGTATATTTTCATTGGGAGATTTGTACATATGTCTGACTTTGAACGCAGTTGCTATATTCTGAGTTCAGAGTTATGGGACTACTAGATCATAGTGAGCAGTGATTAACAATGGTTTGTGATACGGGCTCTTAAAAGAACATGTATATCATATCCCAAGGCAATCGTGGTTTTTAGTGTATTGATACAATAAAAGTAAAATGTTTGACTTCTTACGGTTTCAGGTATTAACCTGAACTTTGAATTCCTCTTTAAAAGTTATTAGCCTCATAATACCCTTCAGAAACAATTGCAGATTTTTAAATGAAAAGTACACTTAGTGCAAATATTGATTATACCATCATTCCCACTAGAACCTCACTCACAAAACTGACCACAAGCCCTCACCTGCCAATGGATTAAGTATCCATTTGTGCCCCCTTAGGGATGCTCTAAAAAGACTTTTTTTGGGGTACAAATTTAAACAAGTTTAGGTACATTTTAAAACTAGTTTCAAATTAAAACAATTCTCAAAAACTGTTGTATCCTACCATTAGTAGCAATGCATCTGTGTAATTTTTTTGAAGTAATTTTTCATTATTTCATGCTCGGTTTCACACATACAACAACAAGAACACAAGAATTAGGAAAAGAACCAGGCCATTTGGCCATTTGATCATCTCTCATTCTTTGCAATTCTGATGGTAACAGTGCCAACTGTTCAACCTTTTCTCATAAAATAATCATTTCATCTGAGGAAGTGGGTGCGTGAATCTTCTCTGAGTGACTTCTAAAGAATTATGTTTTTATCAGTGAGGAGATCAAAACTGTGCATACAACCACAAATGTGGTCTAACTAAAGCCTTGTACAGAAGCAACCAACCATCTCTACTTTTATACCTGATTCCCTTTGAAATAAATACCAACAATTAATTTGCCATCCAAACCTTTATGCTGCCAGCATAACAATGTTGTGGTATTCATGAGCCAGGATACCCAGATCCCTCTGTACCAAGTAATTCTGTAATCTCTCTCCATTCAAATAACATGCTGCTTTTCCATTCTTGCTGGTGAAAAAGACAAGTTTGTACTTTATACTTCACACTTTATACTACATTGTCAAATCTTTGCCCACTCACTTACTTAACCTACAGCTCGTATATTACACCCAATGATTAAAATGTTGGTTTCTTTTTTGGTGACAAATCCACTTTTAGCTGTAGTCAGCAAACAGCACATTCCCATTATTAAATTTGCAAAGGAACATTTTTCAACGAAGAGAATGGACCTGTAAAAAATTACATTTGAAAATGCTGCATAACTGCACTGCTACATGGCAGATTTTGCAGATGGCACAGTGGCAATGCTATAGTAACATAGGAACAGGAAAATGTCAATCAACCCATTGAAGCTTCTCTGCCATTCATTATAATCAGGGCTGCTCAAACATTTCAACGCCATTTATCCATCCCATCCACTCTGTGCATCATTGTGGAACCTGGAAATAAAATCAAACACATCTCAAAAGGGTTGGGGGATTCCAGAATTAGAGGGCATTGGTTTAGGATGAGAGAGGAAAGATTTAAAAGTGACCTAAGTGGCAACTTTTTCAAGGAAAGGGGGTGTGTGCATGGAATGAGCTGCCAGAGGAAGTGGTGGAGGCTGGTACAATTACAGCCATTAAAAGACATCTGGATGTGGATATGAATAGGAAGGGTTTAGAGGGATATGGGCCAAGTGCTGGCAAATGGGACTAGATTAATTTAGGATATTTGGTCAGCATGGATGAGTTGGACCGAAGGGTATGTTTCCAGCTGTATCTCTCCAAGACTCTACGACTCGAAGAGCACATTTGGCTGCTACTTGCATAAAATTGTTCACTTTGACCAATATGGATATTCCCCCAGGATAAATACTTCACCCATAGCCCCTTTGAATGTGGATAATGATGGTTTAGGATATTAAGAAGACCTCAGAAAGATACTTAGAGTCATAGAGATGTACAGCATGGAATCAGGCCTTTTGGTCCAACTCATCCATGCCGATCAGATATCCCAACACAATCTAGTCCCATTTGCCAGCACTTAGCTCATATCCCTCTAAACCCTTCCTATTCATATACCCATCCAGATGCCCTTTAAATGTTGTCATTGTACCAGCTTCCACCAATTCCTCTGGCAGCTCAGTCCATACATGCACCACCTTTGCATGAAAAAGTTTCCCCTTAGGTCCCTTTTAAACCTTTCCTCTCTTACCCTCAACCTCCCATCCCAGGGAAAAGACCTTGTCTATTTATCCTATCCATGCCCCTCATGATTTTATAAACCTCTCTAAGGTCATCCCTCAGCCTCCAATGCTCCTGGAAAAACAGTCCCAGCCTATTCAGTCTTCTCCTGTAGCTCAAATCCTCCAACCCTGGCAACATCCTTGTCAATCTTTTCTGAACCCTTTCAAGTTTCACAATGTCCTTCCAATAGGAGGGAGACCAGAATTGCATGCAATATTCCACAGTACCCTAATCAATGTCCTGTACAGCCAGAACATGACCTCCCAACTCCTATACTCAATGCTCTGACCAATAAAGGAAAGCATACCAAATGCCTTCTTCACGATCCTATCTACCTGCGACTCTAACCTCAAGGAACGATGAACCTGCATTGCAAGGTATCTTTATTCAGCAACGCTCCCTGGGACCTTACCATTAAGTGTCAAAGTCCTGCTCTGATTTGCCTTTCCAAAATGCAGCATCTCACATTTATCTAAATTAAACTTCATCTGCCACTCCTCAGTCCATTGGCCCAGCTGATCAAGATCCTGTTATATTCTGAGATAACTTTCTTCTCTCTTCACTACACCTCCAATTTTAGTGTCATCTGCAAATTTACTAACTATACCTCCTATGTTCACATCCAAATCATTTATCTATATGAAGAAAAGCAGTGGACCCAGCACCAATCCTTGTGGCATACTACTGGTCACAGGCCTCCAGTCTGAAAAGCAACATTCCACCACCACCCTCTGTCTTCTACCTTCAAACCAGTTCTGTATCCAAATGGCTAGTTCTCCCAGTATTCCATGAGATTGAACCTTGCTAACCAGTCTACCTTGTTGAATGCTTTACTTAAGTCTATATAGATCACATCCACTGCTCTGCCCTCATCAATCCTCAGTTTTTTCTTCAAAAAACTCCATCAAGTTCAAAACATCCATTCCTCTAGTCATCCAGCATCTCATATACCTACCAGCTTTTCCTTTAACACGAACAGGAATATACCGTCCTTGGACTCTCATGATCTCAATTTTGAAGGTTTTCCATTCTCTCCTCCATCCCTTTACCTGTGAATATCTGCCCCCAATCAACTTTTGAAATTTCTTGCCTAATACTGTCAAATTGGCCTTCGTCCAATTTTGAACTTCAACTTTTAGATCTGATCTATCCTTTTCATTTACTATTTTAAAACAAACAGAATTATGGTTGCCGGCTCCAAAGTCCTCCCCCACTGACACTCCAGTCACCTGCCCTGCTCTTGAAAGTCCATCACTAACTACATTTTCCAATTAATGAATTAAAAAAGTTTCTTGTACACATTTAACAAATTCCTCTCCATCTAAACCCTTAACACTATGACAATCCCAGTCTTTGTTTGGAAAGTTAAAACCTCCTCCCCTAACTATCCTATTATTCTTACAGATAACTGAGACCTCATTACAAATTTATTTCTCAATTCCTTGCTGACTATTGCAGGGTCTGTAATACAATCCCATTAGGTGATCATTCCTTTCTTATTTCTCAATTCCACCCAAATAACTTCCCTGGATGTATTCCCAGGAATATCATCTTTAATTACAGCCATAAAACCCAATCCCCTCCTCTCTTGCCCCCCACCCCACTCTATCCTTCCTATAGTATTTGTATGCTGGAATATTAAGTTGCCAGTCCCGTCCATTCCTGAGTCACATTTCTGTAATTGCTGTGATATCCCAGTCCTATGTTCTTTACCATGCCCTGAGTTCATCTGCCTTCCCTGTTAGACCCCTTGTATTGAAATAAATGCAGCTTAATTTATCAATCCTACTTTGTTCTCTGCCTTGTTCCTGCCTCCCCTAGCTGTTTGACTCAATTCTTTTCCCAAATGTACCAGTCTCCTTTCTCACCATTTCCCTGGGTCACACTCCCCCACCTTACTAGTTTAAATTATCCCAAGCAGCTCTAGCAAATCTCCCTTCCAGTATATTAGTCCCCTTCCAATTTGGGTACAATCTGTCCTTCTTGTTCAAGTCACTTCTACCCCAGAAGAGATTCCAATGATCCAAAAATATGAACCCTTCTCCCCTGTACTAGCTCCTCAGCCATGCATTCATCTGCTCTATCCATCAATTCCTACCCTCATTAGCACGTAGCACCGAGAGTAGTCCAGTTATTACTACCCTCAAAAGCCTCAATTTAAATTCCTGCTTAACTTCCTATATTCTCCCTTCAGAATCTCATTCTTTTCCCTTCCTATGTTGTTATTTCCAATGTGTACAACGACCTCCTGCTGGTCCCTCTCCCCTTTGAGAACATTCTGTACCCCCTCTGAGATACCCTTGATCCCGACACCAGGGAGGCAACACAGTATTCTGATTTTTTGCTCTTGGCAGCGGAAACCTCTGTCTGTGCCTCTGACTAGAGAATCCCCTATCACAATCAGTCACTTGGAGCCTGACATACCCCTCATTACATTAGAGTCATTCTCAGTACCAGAAACTTGGCTATTCGTGCTACATTCCCTTGAAAGTCCATCACTACCTACATTTTCCAAAACAGCATACTTGTTTAAGATGGGGATAACCACAGGAGACTCCTCCACTACCTGCCTACCCCTCCTACCTTTGCTGGAGTTAACCTATCTACCTGACTGTATCTACAGCTTTTCTCCCTCCCAAAACTGCCATCCATCACACCTCCAGCTCCTGTAAATTCCTTACTGCCTCTAACTACCACTCCAACCAATCCATGCGATCTGAGTATAATTACAACATTTGAATAATTACATGAGTAGGAAAGATTTGGAGGGAAATGGCTCAGGAGCAGGCAGATGGAACTAGTTTGGGACTATGTTCCGCATGGACTGGTTGGACCGAAGGTTCTGTTTCCATGCTATACAACTCTATAACTCTATGACTCCAATTCAATATTCATTTTCTTTTTTTCAACATCAGCTCAAATAGTATTCAGATTATATAAAAATGTCAATGAAAGATTGTGAGCTCCGTTATTTTCCTCAACCAGCCTCCATGTGGTGTTGAATGTTATTGGTGTCTGAATAGCATCAGACTTCTTGTTGATCCCTTCGCTACCTGCTGCAGATCCGGTGTAGCAGCTATGTCCTTTAGGACTCAACCAGTCTGGTCAAGTTAAGTTATGAGGACAAGTTTTGTAGACTAAGTTTATGTTCATTTCAGTATAGATGACCAGGAAGTTATCAACTTGAAGTTTTTATCAGAGGTACAATTGCCTCTGGTCGAGTAAGCCAGAAGCCAAGAGCTTAACCTTATCTTTAAAGCTGGTCTGTTGATAGGTGGTATCAGTGACCATTAATACACACATAGGGCCTTGAAGTCTGAAAATCTATGGAAACAAATTTCTGAAGTTCAGACAATTAAAAATTTTAAACTAGTTGATATTGTTGTGTTCATTCAGTGTATTAGGGATTAAAAACTTGAGGCAAATAGACAGAGTTCAAATATAGATCAGCCATATATAATTGAATACCAGAAGAGGTTTAAGAGACTAAATGGTCCGCTTCTGTTCCTAGTTGACAAGTCTACTATTTCGGCTGAAGTCTTATGAATACTATTTTCTGAAAGAAAATATATCCAGAACGACAGAAAATTTCCTGAGTATATGATGAAACTGTTCACTTGGAGTTCCAATTGAAATTATTTTAATACAAATGCCTTCCTTCTCTTCCACACCACCCACGGGAAAGTCAGTGTTTGATTTATGCAAATGAGGATGATTCATAGGGCAGGTGTTCAACTCTGCTCATCAAAAAGGATTATAATAAGTTACTGCAGCAGATTCATTACATTCAGAAAGCAGGATCATTTAATTCACAGATAAAGTCAGGAAAGCAGAATATATTCCAATTAATGTCACCTTTATTCACCAAGCTACTCTAGATTGGTTAAATGCAATTATGATAATTGAAAAGATTTGCAATGAACTGAAAATGTATTCCATATAAAAGATGAGTGCACTGTGCAGTATGTTGACACTGAATGGTTTATCAAAGGTTCTAAATTATTGTGTGCTATCCAACACTTTTATAACAAGTTCTATTTCGAGATAAGTACAAGATTAGCGAATCCCAATAACATATTTTGGTCTATCGATTTCCTGTCAAACCAGTGATGATCCAAAGTGATTACTCTTTACTTATCCATGAAGAAAAGTCATGTGTAGTACACATGTGAAGGTAATTCTACCTATGGTCATAGCTATTCACTGGCTTCTCACGATCCTGTTATTTATCAATGTAAACATATGAACTGATGCTTAATATTTGTACCATATTTTTACATATTTTGACTTACAGATTTGAAGCATTCATTTTTCTATTGTAGTTTTGAATGTTGCAAAATGCAGGGCAGAATTTCTCCTTTGGGAACATTGTAGGAGTAACATTTGAAAGCACTAGTCTCTGTCACAGCAGACTGCCTTTCAAAGTCTTCCTTTTTTCTCTAATTGTTTGGGCATTGACTTCTGCCCGGGGAAATTCTGTGTCATGTCAGTTTGCTTTAGCGTTTCCAAGGTTTGTGAGGGGTCTTATTTACCTCTCAGCCTGAACCAATTCACCACAGTATGACAGGGTGAAGTCTTCCTAAGGCTCAAATTAGCTACTCACGGTTGCCCCAATTTGAATTCTGTCATGGAACACATAGCTCCAGACCTAGGTATAATCTTTGTCAGGTATAGACAAACAAACTACATTTCAAAGAGTGATTACCCTTGATTTGAAGGCAGCATTTAAACATGGTGTGGAATCCTCGCAAAATTAAAGTCAACGGGGATTGAGAAAATGTTCCTTACTTCCTGGGTTTGTACTTAGTCCAAAAGAAGAACATAGTGATTGTTGAGGTCATCACCTCAGACACAGGAAACCACTGCCGGAATGCCTCAAAGGTGTATACTAGGCCCCACTATATTCAGCTGCTTCATCAATGGTTTTACTTCCATTGCTGAAAATGTGTTGCTGGAAAAGCGCAGCAGGTCAGGCCGCATCCAGGGAACAGGAGAATCGACGTTTCGGGCATAAGCCCTTCTTCAGGAAGAAGGGCTTATGCCCGAAACGTCGATTCTCCTGTTCCCTGGATGCTGCCTGACCTGCTGCGCTTTTCCAGCAACACATTTTCAGCTCTGATCTCCAGCATCTGCAGACCTCACTTTCTCCTCAAAGATTTTACTTCCATTGGACAGTGAGAAGTAGGAATGTTTGCTGATGTTTACACAGTTTTCAGTACCATTCATCACTTCTCAGATAATAAAGCAATCTGTGTCAATATGCAAAGGACCTGGGTAGTATTTAGCTTTTTGTGGTGATAAGCGGCAAGTAAAGTTTGCACCACTCAGGCAGGCAATGACCATTTCCCACAAGAAACAATCTAACTGTAATGATTGTAACAAGGTCAGTCAGGTGGACTTAATAGAATATGAGTTCCCTGATTGGGGCTGTTGATCTGTTCCAATCAGGGAGCCCAGGGACAGGAGTGTATGGTGTTCTGTTCACTCTGAGAGCTGGCTCTGAAGAAGCTGGATAAATGTCAAGGACTTTTCACATATAAATAAAGGGTGACTGGTGATGGGATACCAGCCTTTGTGGAGTTATTTCACGAACCATCTCTCTCTGGCATTCAAAAGTGTTGCAATCACCAAAGCCTCCATCATCAGCATTCTGGGGAGCATCATCGACCAGAAAGTGAACTGAACCAGGCATTTAAATATAATGGCTATGAGAATAGGTCAGAGGCTGAGAATTCTGTGGTGAGTAACTGACCTTGCTTCTCCTCAAAATCTTTCACCTTCTACAAGGCACTTAGCCAGATAATGCAGCCCCAACAACATTTAATCATTTCAACACAATTCAGGACAAGGCAGTCCACTTGGGTTAATGCCTTCATCCTTTCACAATCATTGAGTAAAAATCCTAGAACTTTGTCCCGACTACCCTGTTCACCACATGTTTACCACAAATTACAATAGTTCAAGAAGGTATCTTACTTATCTCCTTCAGGACAATTTGTTGGCCTTACCAATGACATCCAGGGCCAATAAAAAATGAATTAAAGAAACAAAGGGGATGAGATTTGTTCATATCACAGCTCTGTGAGATGTGTCATTATGTGAATTAATTTCTCCCACAGCAATTTCTTAAACTAGAGAAGATAATAATTAACCTCCAGTTTATCATCTTCAATCAAATGCAGAGTGACAGGCACCAGGCCTTAACTGGCACGAGTTCTGTTGAAGTCTTTAGGATCATAAAGAGAAGAATCTGCTCTGCATCTGAGGTGGAAAGATAGGGAATATCAGCCATTATTTTGTCTATGATGAAAATTATAAGGAAATTCCTCCAGTTTTGTCATATCGGTGAGACAGTGCTGCATTGTAACAAGAAATGAGAGCTGTAGTTGAAATAGTTGACAGCTGAATATTATTTTTAGACATACAAAATAAATTATTAAGTGAAACTTTAGGCTTCAATAAATACCTGTTGCTACAATATACAATCAACAACAAGAATCAACATATTGTGGCTTTGGTTACCAATTTACTGTCATAATTGTATGCTCAGTTGACTCCCACCCATAATTATTGTTTTAACTTTTGGGTTGGAACTATCATTAATACGAGGATGTTAATTCACCCTCCTCCTCTGTGCCATGAAAAGCACAGCACAGAATATATGATCACTTTGAGAGCCTCCACTTACAAGATTTAAAAGTACACACAACAGTCCTGGGATGTGAGAACCTTCAAACATTTCATTGCCATGAATCACTCCATTTGGCACAGGATGCCAATGTGAAGGAAAGGAAAGGAATTAAGGGAATGTACAATATGGTGCCCCTCTCCCCACCCCCCTAAAAAGATGCATTATATCAGAATGAAACATCATGTTTCCTAAGTTTCATGTAACAATTTAATGACTGCAGCTGTTAATGTCCTATATAGAACCTGTCACACATGATATAGCTGCTGAAGATCTTGCTAATAATGGTTAGTTCCAATAAATTTGGCAATTACCAAGGCTGCAAGTGGTACCCTATGTAAAAATGTTTGTTCTAAAAGAAAAACGGAACCATTGATATTAGGATAGGCTTACTGTATCTGAATTTCAGCATTTCATTTTGTTTTTGTTGATTTTATCACCATTTAGCACCAATTGGAAAACAGCACCTCAGTGAGTCAGGACACTTTGGTGGTATTAGAGCTACCTATACTTTCTGAAGTGGATTCAGTGCAATGGCTATTATTAACTGTAAGGGAATAGGAAACAGGCTAGTTCAATCATTTTTTGTGGGCAGACTGCATTAGTATTAGCTAATCTGTTATATTCTCATATCTCAATTTTTTTTTGCAATGCTGGTACTATAATCTACAATCTAGACAGGAAAAATACTGCACAGTCCTAAGATAGATCAGTACGTCAATTTTTTTCAGGCATGACAACATTTTCAATATGAAATTATTTTGTAAATCTGAGCGATACATTACATTTAATCATGAAGCAATACATTTGATACTTCCTGGCATGTTTTGTTATTCAAAGTACATAATATTAGCAGAATTGCATTCTTTGTAACTTGCATGGTCCCTGGGAGCTAAATTATTTATACAGCCCTGAATCTCTGTAGAGGCTTTCTCATTTCTCAATGACAGGGCAGTGGAATCCCTGTGCAATATGGACTGGGTTTTGAGCAGCTTTTAATGAGCAAAGAAACCTTGGTCAACCTTGTCACAAAAGAAAGCAAAATCTTTTCAAGTGGTCATTCTGCAAGCATGACCTTTTCCAGCGACAATTCAAAGATACAAAAAATTCTAGCTGTGGTTCACTTTGTATCACTCTTGGCCATTGGGCTAGAAAGATGTGCTCTCAAAGTCACACAACAGAGACATTTGCACAAAATGCAGACTGATGCTTGAGCAAAGTATCATGAGGGACTGTTGTGTTTTGCATGAAGTACTGAACCAAAGCCTCAGCTGCCCTTTCAGGTGTGTGTCAAAACTCCCACAGCATTAAGTTGTTTTCTTTCGTTGATGTGGGAATGTGCAACACACTGAATTGGCATCGTTCTGGTATCACATCGCCCAATTAGTCGATAAGGCAAGGTTCTTGATTTTGGCGAAACAGGTCCGAGCAATGTCCCTGTTGCCACCTACTAAGAAGCAAGAAACATCAAGACAGGGCCTGGAACAATATCATTTAAAGGGCTAGGAACTCTCTGAGGAAATTAAACTTTTGGAATGTTTCCTTTTGGAAATTGTCTGGAAGTACTTCTGAGTTTCTTGGGGGTTGCTGTGGTTCTGTTCGCTGAGCTGGAAGTTTTTGTTGCAAATGTTTCGTCCCCTGTCTAGGTGACATCCTCAGTGCTTGGGAGCCTCATGTGAAGCGCTTCTGTGGTGTTTCCTCCGGCATTTATAGAGGCCTGTCCTTGCCGCTTCCGGTTGTCAGTTTCAGCTGTCCGCTGTAGTGGCCGGTATATTGGGTCCAGGTCGATGTGTTTGTTGATGGAGTTTGTGGATGAGTGCCAAGCTTCTAGGAATTCCCTGGCTGTTCTTTGTTTCGCTTGCCCTATAATGGTAGTGTTGTCCCACTCAAATTCATGTTGCTTGTCGTGACAGGGGACGAAACGTTTGCAACAAAAACTTCCAGCTCGGCAAACAGAACCACAGCAAGGCTGTTGGTTTGTGTGCTGTTATAAGTCCTAGTGGTCGCAGTAGTCTGGTTGTCATTTCAGAGATGTTCTTGATGTCCTTTGGGTTGCGGCATGTCCTCGTTCTGTTGTCTTTCCCTTAGGCATTGCGAAGATATCCGTTTTTTGTGAATACCTTGTATAGGTGTTCCTCTTCCTCTTTTTGCAGTTCTGGTGTGCTGCAGTGTGTTGTGGCCTTTTTGAACAGTGTCTTGATGCAACTTCGTTTGTGTGTATTGGGGTGGTTGCTTTCATAGTTCAGGACTTGGTCTGTGTGTGTGGCTTTCCTGTATACCTTAGTGGTGAATTCTCCGTTTGGTGTTCTCTGTACCCTCACGTCTAGGAATGGGAGTTGGTTGTCCTTTTCTTCCTCTCCCATTCCTATTCAAAAGGGCCACAACACACTGCAGCACACCAGAACTGCAAAAAGAGGAAGAGGAACACCTATACAAGGTATTCGCCAAAAACGGCTACTACAGCGGACAGCTGAAACTGACAACTGGAAGCGGCAAGGACAGGCCTCTATAAATGCCGGAGGGAACACCACAGAAGCGCTTCACAGGAGGCTCCCAAGCACTGAGGATGTCACCTAGACAGGGGACGAAACATTTGCAACAAAAACTTCCAGCTCGGCGAACAGAACCACAGCAACGAGCACCCGAGCTACAAATCTTCTCACAAACTTTCTTGGGGGTGTTTTGGTGCATTTGCTATAGTGTGTTATTACAGACTTAGATGTCAGAGGCATAAGTGACTTGTACACATAAGGCTGCAGCTGGTGTTGGTGCTGCAGCATCAGTGCCTCTGTATCTGGAGCCCAACAGGAAGATGAAGTAAGGAACCATAGGGAGGTTCAGCTCTCTGGAACAACACATCCATCCTAGGACAAGCCAAACAGAGACATGCACAAGAATTCCTAGATGCATGGCATTCCAACCGGAGATCTATCAACAAACACATTGACTTGGACCCCATTTACCACCCCCTGAGAAAATGAACAGGAAATGACATCACCATAGGAAATTATGTCACCACAACAAATGACATCACCTACCCAAGAAAAGCCAAACATGTAAAAAGAAAGCAGGAAATACCAGCAGTGCTTTGTCTGGAGCCCCATTGAAGATGTTACCTGGTATGGTGACAAAATGTCTGAAAATGATCCTTCCAGCTCAGCGAGCAAACCTACATCCAGGTTCAACTCTGCTCCATGCCATCTGAAGTCAGTTTAGTGCATGCTTCTTGACATAATTTAATAGCTGTAGGTTTGGTGTTCCCGTGTTCGGGAAGCCCAACAGCTAAGAGGATGGCAAGAAAGCCATTTTTTCAGGTAAGTGCTTATCCAGTACAGTATACAGGCTAGACCCATGATCAGTCAGTCCATGATCTTCCATCCTAAGATATTTCCTTTAGCAATTACAATATGCTTTAATTTGGCACGTAGGCTATTGGTTAGTAATTTTGCAGTATTATGATTCTCTGGGATACTTACTGTAGATCAAGTTTTCACATTCCTGCAGTTGTCACAAAAATAAAAAGCATGCAAAATTTCCAGTTTAACTAATTTTCAGATAGAGGTTGATAGAAAGCACTTACTGGACTAACCAGGATCACTATTAATTACAAGTAATAGGACACTCACTGCAAATATACAGTTATAAACTGTTGACATATAACCTTACTAAGTAAAACACATAAAACACTGATAAACTCCTCCTTACACACACGCACACACGGACAGACAGGGAAAATATATAAGGATGGAGGGCAACTAGAAAAGCAGCTCAGCAGTCTATCTTTACAAGATCTGTTGAATTGGTTCTTTTGAATGCTTCCACTGGTTTGCAAAGAAAACACAAGATGGCTTATAGGGTTCACTTTTAAGGGGTGTCTGAGTTACCAATTAAAAGCACTGCTTAGAGCAACTTCCAAAAGGTGGATAAGTTAATTTACTTCATGGTTAAAGTGGTTTCTGAGTTGTTTGAGATCTGATCACTTCTCTGTATCTTGTTCCCAACTCCAAGCTATTCAGTTACTTGAGAACTAATCGCACAACTTTTGGCAACTAAAAGCTTTTGTCATCGATAACTGGTCACTAGTCCATAGTCCAATCAACTTCTTGTTGGCAATTAAAGCTGCATCTGTGCACATTGCCTCAATTCTAGTCCAACTGCAACTCAGAATTACAGCCATAGAGTCACACCGCGCAGAAACAGACCATTCAGTCCAACATGCTTATGTTGACCAGATTTCCTAAACTGGTCTCTTTTACCTGCATTTGGCCCAAAACCCTCTAAACCTTTCCTATAGACATACTTGTCCAAATGTTTTTAAATGTTGCAACTGTACCCTGCATCTACTACGTCCTCTGGTAGTTCGGTCCATATAGTCACCACCCTCTGTGTGAAAATATTGGCCCTCAGGCCCCTTTAAAATCTTTCCCTCTCACCTTAAAATTATGCCCTCCAGCTTGAATTCTCCTACCCTGGGGCAAAGACCTGTGCTATGCACTTTATCTATGCCCCTCATGATTTTATAATCCTCAATAAGGTCACCCTTCAATTTCTTACACTGCAGGGAAAAAAGTCCCAGTCTATTCAGTCTGTCCTTATAACTCAAATCCTCCAGTTCTGGTAACATCCTTGTAAATCTTTTCTGCACCATTTCCAGTTTAATAAGATCTTTCCTATAGCAGGGTGACCAGAACTGTACACAGTACCTGAAAAATGATCTCACCAAAATCCGTTACAACTCAGAAATGATGTTCCAAGTCGAATACTCAATGCTCTGACTAATGAAGGCAAATATGCTGCATGCCTTCTTCACCACTCTGCCTACCTGTGATGCCACTTTCAAGGAACTATGTAGTTGAATCTCCAGGTCTCTCTGTTCAACAATTGATTCCAGGGCCCTACAATTAACTGTATATGTCCTTCCCTGGTTTGCCTTACCAAAATGCAACACCTCACATTTATTTAAATTAAGCTCCATCTGCCACATCTCAGTCCGTTGGCCCAGTAAGATCCCATTGTACTCTAAGATAAGTTTCTTCATTGTCCACTATGCCACCCATTTTGCGTCCTTCACAAACTTACTAACTATACCTCGTAAATGACAAACAATAGTGAATCTCGCATCAATCCTTGTGGAACACCGCTGGTTACAGGCCTCCAGTCTGAATAGCTCTCTACCACCACCTACTGTCAAGCTAATTTTATATCCAATTGGCTAAGTGTTCCTGGATACCATGAGATCTAACTTTACGAACCAATCTACCATGTGGAACCTTGTCAAAGGCCTTGCTGAAGTCCTTCAGTTACTGCTTGTTCAGACAGATACTTACATGATTCTTGCACTAAGTATGATCCTTGCTTTTCAAATTGTTCAGCAATCCTTGCAAAACACCAGTTTTAAAACAGATTTCTCATTTCGGTTCATGATTTTAAAAAACACAAACATAAAAAGACACTGTCTTTACAGTAAATACTCCGCTGTCATTCATTTGTATAACATCATACAAGATTTAGATTGAAGAAGTAACTACATTTTGGAAGCCCAGTTTTTTTTTAATCTCTGCTAACTTCCTTCATTGTAGTGCTGGATATAGTGATCATTATCTCTATCCTGAAGTTGTTGAATTCAGAAGTACTATCTGTTAAAGTGGATTGATGGAATTCTGGAGCAGTTGAAGTTTGTGGATGGAGTAGTTTCCGACTCTTGCAGCAGTAACACATTGGAGTTATGTAAAGCGACATGGTTTACTTTAAGATGTTTTTCGTTGGCCCAGTAAATTGAAGATCATTAAATCCCAGGAAGAATAAATCTTCAATTGCATGAGTTGTGTATCCCTACAATTGTTTTCTGTTCTGGATGCTTGAATGTGGAATGATCTCTTAAATTCTCCTTTCCCACTCAAGGAATTCTCACAAGGGTGAAAAAAATCTATTGAGGTGATTGTTGTTGTTGGGGAGTGGTACAGGAGTGGGTGAAGAGCCATCAACATTATTGTCATTCAGGTACCCATTCTACCTTATATATACGTATATATGTATGGGTAGTACCTCATGCAACAAAACTCTGACAAAGCATAGCAAAACTCTAAACTTTACAGGAAGCATAGCAAAGTAATATAGCTCATATGAATATTAAAATCTACCTCTTATTCAATGCTTGAACTTTTCTCATAATTCTTCATATGACTGTTCTAAATTAATGTGTTCAATTTCACATCAAATTCATTAAAAGTTTAAAATCACTCTTTGCACTTAATTGCAAATTCTCTGAATTATAGCCTTATTAATAGTGCTCAATTATAACTGTCTATTTATAATTACGCTTCCAGTTTTTACACTGACAGTTGTTTATAGGTCAGAGATTTTGTCACATTCTTGATTTAGTCACAGCTGCAGTGCATAACAAGTAAGAAACAGTGAATAAAACAAAAACAAAATACTGCAGCTGCTGGAAATCTGAAACAAGAACTGAAAATGCCGGATATAATCAGCAGGTCTGGCAAAATTTGTGGGAAGAGACAAAGTTAACATTTCCGAATGATGACCTTTCAACAGAACTTCCTTGGCATGAAAGCAGCTCTGTGCTGTAGCTCCACCATGTTAACACCTCATTTTTATGGATATCTGCTGCTGCTGAGGGAATGCTCTCCTACACTCCTCATTGAATCATGATTGTTTCTCTGGCTTGATGAAGTTAAACATTCCACATCACCAGGTTATAGCCCAACAAGTATATTTGGAAGTACTAGTTTTTGGAGCGCTACTCCTTCATCAGCTACCTTATGAAGGAGCAGCACTCTGAAAGCTAGTGCTTCCAAATGAACCTGTTGGACTATAACCTGGTGTTGGGTGATTTTTAAATTAGTCCACCCCAGTCCAACATTGGCACCTCCTCATCATGGCTTGATGAAGGAAGAGACATCAACCAGCTCATACCCCTCAGCAAGATGCACTCATAAAAACCAATTAGGCACAATGTTCCCACTTTGCCAAATTTCATGCTCAGTGCAGGGCAAGTTCCTAACTCTCTACATTAGACTGACCCCCTTTCTGAAGGATGAGGGGGTGATCTGATTGAAACTTAAAAAATACTGAGAGGTCTGGATAGAGTAGACGTGGAGAAGATATTTCCAATAGTCGGAAAGATTAGGATGAGTGCACAGTAAAGAAGCGACCTTTTAGAACTGACGTGAAGTGGACTTTTTCCAGACAGAAGGTGGTTAATCTGAGGATCTCATTGCCGTGGATGGCTGTGGAGATCAAGTCAGTGAATGTATTAAAACAGAGATATGTTGGTTCTGAATTGGTAAGGGGATCAAGGTTTATAGAGAGGAGACTGGAGAATGGGGTTGAGAAACATTTCAGCCATGATCAAATTATGCTGGGCCATATGACCTAGTTTTATGGTCTTCTGGATGGGGTCTCTGTGGCTGATAGCAGCGGTGGCTGTGGTTGACGAGGGTAATTTTCTTTGAAGTGCCCAGCCCTGTCACTGATTGGAGCATTCTTTCAGCAGGAATAGCTGCATGGATTATTGTGGAGATAGGACAATGAGGACCTGGATCTACATTTGCTGTTTAGCAAGCAGTTCCACTGTCGATTCAGCCTGAGGGCTACATCCTCTGATTCACCAACAGACACCTCTCTGGCAGTAGCCTCTTTAGGAGGTCTTTAAATCTTTAGTATTCCAATCTTGCCCCACGATCCAAATGATATGTCCCACACTTCAGGAAGGGACAACTGAAGTTTTACATGACTTAGACTCCTCAATTCCATCTGGATGTTTCCATCCCTCACCATTTCAACTTAGCAGTTGTCCACCTGCTTGTCTCTGGTCACACTGAAGAAGGGATTCAGGAGTATGATGTAGTCAAAGCAACGTCATCAACTCCAGGGAACCAGGTTCTCCCCTTCAGCTTGTTTGTCTTTCTAGTACCTCTGCTGTTAATGAGACAGCTTGCTGGTGTCCCCAAAAACCCTTGTAAATAGCTCAAAGATCTGCTGAAGATTTATTTGAACATGCAAGCCTCTTTCCAGTGATTCATGATGGGTTTTCATGCACTGATATTCCATCTGTGCCAGTGCACTCAGGTACACATCCCCAGACATCATAACCAGATGTACATTTGTAATCTCCTCTTCACTATCAAGTGTTTCCAGTCTTCTCCCAATGGGTCCAACTTCCTCCTCATTGAACATGCTGCCTGGAATCCTTATCTCCACACAGAGCAAGGTAAACCAGGGCATAACCAGAATTCTCAGGGGATCAAGAAGGAACTCAGAGGAATACTTTTTACATGCAAGTGGTTAGAATGTGAATATTACCACCACAAGGAGTAAATTAAGTAACTAGTATAGATTTATTTAAGGGGAAGTTAGATATTACATGAAAAGAATTTTAGGATGAGACAAAGCAGACTGGAAGATATTTGTGTGCAGTAAATACTGGCATTGAGCTTTTCACACATAGCTTATTTTTGCAAGTTCTGTAAATTCTATGCGTCAGGAGTCTAAGAATTTTTAGAAAGACTGTGAGAGAATTCTATCAACTCCTGAATTAAGATCTTCAATTCAATGCCACAGTCAGCACAATATTTCCTATTTGGCTCCTTGAAGGAGGAGGTTTTAGCAGACAGTCTGCCGTTCAAGTTTTTATATTAATTGGAACTCACCTATTCATGTCAGCATGAAGCCTGAGTCATTTTAAGTAAAGATCTCATAAGCGTATTGCTAGACATCATTGGGAACCTCAATCAAATTCATCTCATTTTCCCTATGAACCAGTCATATGGTCAAGTCGAGGAAGTCAATCATTTGACAAGGTTCTCAAATGGCCTGGCAACTGATCGGAAACCTTTTTTCAAATCGAATCATGATCCTCGTAGGTTTAACAATAAAAGTGACAAGTTTGTGTTGTATTATTATATTTAAGAGATTACCACAATTGCAAGATGGTATCGGAGTAGGGCTCCTGAGCCAGAGCTCACCCACTCCTTGTGTTTTTCATTTCTTTTCTACTTTTTTTCTCTCTTTTCTTGCTCTCTTTTCTCTCCATACTTTTACTTCCCCCTTATCCTGAGTTTGAACAGCATCAGTGATGTGAAGCTTGCCTACTGTGGACCTCGAGCAAGCCCAGATTGGAAAATAGTGAGCCCAGGCTGGAGAATAGTGAGCCCAGAGTGGAGAATAGTGATTTCTAATGAAGGGATCCTGCCCAAAATGTTGATTTTCCTGCTCCTCGGATGCTGCCTGACGTGCTGTGCTTTTCCAGCACCATTAGAATCTTGACTCTGATCTCCAGCATCTGCAGTCCTCATTTTCGCCGCAGAGAATAGTGAGCCCAGCACGGAGAACAGTGATCTCAGAGCAGAGAATCATGAGCTTAGACCAGAGAACAGTGAGCCCAGTGCAGAGGATAGTGAGCCCAGCGTGGAGAATAGTGAGAGAAAGTGAGGGCTGCAGATCAGAGCTGAAAATGTGTTGCTGGAAAAGCGCAGCAGGTCAGGCAGCATCCAAGGAGCAGGAGAATCGACGTTTCGGGCATAAGCCCTTCTTCATTCCTGAAGAAGGGCTTATGCCCGAAACATCGATTCTCCTGTTCCTTGGATGCTGCCTGACCTGCTGCGCTTTTCCAGCAACACATTTTCAGTGGAGAATAGTGAGCCCAGCGCAGAGATGGTGAGCCCATTGTGGAGGATAGCGAATCCCGTGCAGAGAATAGTGAGCACTGTGTTGAGATTAATGAACCCAGTGCAGAGAATAGCGAGCCCAGCACAAAGGATAGTGAGCCCAGCACGGAGGATAGTGAGCCCAGCACAGAGAATAGTACGCCCAGCGTGGAGAATAGTGAGCCCAGCTTGGAGAATAGTGAGGCCAGCGCAGAGAATAGTAAGCCAAGCGTGGAGAATAATGAGCCCAGTGCTGAGAATAGTAGGTCCTGAGCTCAGAGCAGAGGACAGTGAGCCCAGAATGGAGAATAGTGAGCCCAGCACCAAGAATAGTGAGGCCAGCGTGGAAGATAGTGAGCCCATGCAGAGAATAGTGAGCCCATCATGGATTATAGTAAACCCAGCATGGAGAATAGTGAGCCCATCACAGAGAATAGTGAGCCCAGTGCAGAGAATAGTGAGCTCAGACCAGAGGACAGTGAGCCCAGCGTGGACAATAGTGAGGCCAGCGTAGAGAATAATGAGCCCAGCACAGAGAATAGTGAGATGAGCACGGAGAATAGTGAGCCCAGCGTGGAGAATAGTGAGCCCAGAATGGAGAATAGTGAGCCCAGCGTGGAGGATTGTGAACCCAGCACAGAGAATAGTTAGCCCAGCACAGAGCATAGCGAGCTCAGAGCAGAGAATAGTGAGCTCAGAGCAGAGAATAGTGAGCTTAGAGAAGAGGACAGTGAGCCGAGTGTGGAGAATAGTGAACCCAGCGCAGAGAATAGTTAGCCCAACACAGAGCATAGCGAGCTCAGAGCAGAGAATAGTGAGCTCAGAGCAGAGAATAGTGAGCTCAGAGCAGAGAATAGTGAGCTCAGAGCAGAAAATAGTGAGCCCAGAGCAGAGGACAGTGAGCCGAGTATGGAGAATAGTGAACCCAGCATGGAGGATAGTGAGGCCAGTGCAGAGAATAGTGAGCCCAGCATGGAGAATAGTGAGCCCAACGTGGAGAATAGTGAGCCCAGCACAGTGAACAGTGATCCCAGTGTGGAGAATAGTGAGCCCAGCGTAGAGAATAGTGAGCTCAATGTGGAGAATAGTGAGCCCAGCATGGAGAGCAGTCAGTCCAGCGCAGAGAATAGTGAGCTCAATGTGGAGAATAGTGAGCCCAGCATGGAGAGCAGTCAGCCCAGCGCAGAGAATAGTGAGCTCAGCACAGAGAATAGTGAGCCCAGCACGGAGAATAATGAGCCCAGTGTGGAGAATAGTGAGCCCAGTGCAGAGAATAGTCAGCCCAGTGCGGAGAATAGCGAGCTCAGTGAGGGGGATAGTGAGCCCAGGGGAGACAATAACGAGCAGTGAATAGTGAGCCCAGTGAGGAGGATAGTGAAATTAAAGCGGACAATAATGAGACCAGCATGGAGGATAGTGAGCCAAGCATGGAGGATAGTGAGCCCAGCATGGAGGATAGTGAGCCAAAATGGAGGATAGTGAGCTCAGCGTGGAGGATAGTGAGCCCAGCATGGAGACTAGTGAGCCCAACGTGGAGGATAGTGAGCCTAGTGCAGAGAATAGTGAGACTAGCTTTGGGAATAGTGAGCCCAGTGTGGAAGATAACGAGCCCAAAGCAGAGAATAGTGAGCATAGTGTAGAGAATAGTGAGCCCAGTGCAGAGCACAGTGAGCCCTGTGCGGAGGATAGTGAGCCAAGCACGGAGAATAGCAAGACCAGTGCACAGAATAGTGAGCTCGGAAGGTGTTGGTGAAGTGGATGAACTGTTCAACCTCCTCGTGGGAGCATGAGGCGGCGCCGATACAGTCATCGATGTAGCCCAGTGCACAGAATAGTGAGCCCAGTGTGATGAATAGTGAGCCCAGTGCACAGAATAGTGAGCCCAGCACACAGAGTAGTTAGCCAAGCACAGAGAATAGTGAGCCCAGCACACAGAATAGTCAGGCCAGCACGGGAGAATAGTGAGCCCAGTGCACAGAATAGTGTGCCCAGCATGGAGAAAGTGAGCCCAGCATGGAGAAAGTGAGCCCAGCATGGAGAATAGTGAGCCCAGTGTGGGGGATAGTGAGCCCAGCACAGAGGATAGTGAGCCCAGTGTGAAGAATAGTGAGCCAACCACAGAGAATAGTGAGCCCAGTGGAAAGAATAGTGAGCCCATTGTGAAGGATAGTGAGCCCAGCGTGGAGAATAGTGAGCCCAGCGAAGAGAGTAGTGAACCCATTGTGGAAGATAGTGAGCCCAGTGTGAAGAATAGTGAGCCCAGAGTGGAGAATAGTGAGACAAGCATGGAGAATAATGAGCCCAATGCAGGAAATGGTGAGCACAATGTAGAGAATAGTGAGGCCAACGTGGAGAATAGTGAGTCCATTGTGGAGGACAGTGAGCCCAGCACAGGAAATAGTGAGCCCAGCGTGGGAAATAGTGATCCCAGTGTGGAGGATAGTGAATCCATTGTGGAGGATAGTGAGAGCAAAGAATAGTGGGCGTAGCACAGAGAATAGTCAGAGAATAGCGAGCCCAGCACGGAGGATAGTGAGCCCAGCTTAGAGAATAGTGAGCCCAGTGCAGAGAATAGTGAGCCCAGTGCGGAAAATAGTGGACCCACGCCCCCCTACGACCCACCCTCCCATCCTGGCACTTTCCCCTGGCACCGCAGGAACTGTAAAACCTGTGCCCACACCTCACCTCTATCCAGGGCCCTAAAGGAGCCTTCCATATCCATCAAAATTTTATCTGCACATCCACTAATATCATTTATTGTATCCGTTGCTTCCGATGCGGTCTCCTCTACATTGGGGAGACTGGGTGCCTCCTAGCAGAGCGCTTTAGGGAACATCTCCGAGACACCCGCACCAATCAACCAAACCGCCCCGTGGCCCAACATTTCAACTCCCCCTCCCACTCTGCCGAGGACATGGAGGTCCTGGGCCTCCTTCACCGCCGCTCCCTCACCACCAGACGCCTGGAGGAAGAACGCCTCATCTTCCGCCTCGGAACAATTCAACCCCAGGGCATCAATGTGGATTTCAACAGTTTCCTCATTTCCCCTTCCCCCACCTCAACCTAATTCCAAACTTCCAGCTCAGCACTGTCCCCATGACTTGTCCGGACTTGTCCTACCTGCATATCTCCTTTTCCACCTATCCACTCCACCCTCTCCTCCCTGACCTATCACCTACATCCCCTCCCCCACTCACCCATTGTACTCTAT
>NC_057731.1:29171134-29218184 GCF_004010195.1 Chiloscyllium plagiosum | reverse complement strand
CCTGAGATAGAAATAGAAAGGTCGAGGAAGGGGAGGGAGGAATCTGAGACTGTCCAGGTGAATTTGAGGTCGGGGTGGAAGGTGTTGGTGAAGTGGATGAACTGTTCAACCTCCTCGTGGGAGCACGAGGCGGCGCCGATACAGTCATCGATGTAGCGGAGGAAAAGGTGGGGGTTGGGGCCAGTGTAGTTGCTGAAGATGGATTGTTCCACATATCCTACGAAGAGGCAGGCATAGCTGGGGCCCATGCGGGTGCCCATGGCTACTCCTTTCGTTTGGAGGAAGTGGGAGGATTGGAAAGAGTGGAAAATAGTGTGTCCATCATGGAGAATAGTGTGCCCCTGATGAAGTGCTTGCGCCCGAAATGTTGATTTTCCTGCTCCTCGGTTGCTGCTGGACCTGCTGTGCTTTTCCAGCACCACTCTAATATTGGTAGAGAATAGTGAGCCCATCACAGAGAATAACGAGCCCATCACGGAGAATAGTGAGCCCAGCATGGAGAATAGTGAGCCCAGTGTGGAGACTAGTGAGTCCAGTGTGGAGGATAGCAAGCCCAGCGAGGAAGATACCGAGCCCAAAGCGGAGAACAGTGAGCACAGCGCAGAGAATAGTAAGCCCAGCGTAGAGAATAGTGAGCCCAGCATGGAGAGTAGTGAGACCTGCACAGAGAATAGTGAGCCCAGTGCAGAGCATAGTGAGCCCAGTGCGGAGAATAGTAAGCCCAGCGTAGAGAATAGTGAGCCCAGCATGGAGAGTAGTGAGACCTGCACGGAGAATAGTGAGCCCAGTGGAGAGAATAGTGAGCCCAGCGCACAGAATAGTGAGCCCAGTGCAGAGAATAGTGTGCCCAGTGCAGAGGATAGTGAGCACAGCTCACAGAATAGTGAGCCCAGCGCAGAGTAGTGAGCCAAGCACAGAGAATGGCAAGCCCAGTGCATAGAATAGAGAGCCCAGCAGAGAGAACAGTGAGCCCAGCACACAGAATAGAGAGCCCAGCACGGAGGATAGCAAGCCCAGCCAACAGAATACTGAGCCCAGCACGGAGTATAGCGAGCCCAGCACACAGAATAGTGAGCCCAGCATGGAGGATAGCGAGCCCAGCGTACAGAATAGTGAGCCCAGCACGGAGGATAGCGAGCCCAGCGTACAGAGTAGTGAGCCCAGCACGGAGGATAGCGAGCCCAGCGTACAGAGTAGTGAGCCAAGCACAGAGAATAGTGAGCCCAGCACAGAGAAAAGTGAGCCCAGCGCCGAAGATAGCAAGTCCAGTGTGAAACATATTGAGCCCAGCACAGGAGATAGTGAGCCCAGCGCGGAGAATAGTGTGCTCAGCGTGGAGAATAGTGAGCCCAGTGCAGAGAATAGTGAGCCTAGTGCAGAGAATAGTGAGCCCAGCGCAGAGAATAGTGAGCCCAGCACGGTGAAAATCGAGCCCTACACAGAGAATAGTGAGGCCGGCGCAGAGAATAATACGTCCAGTGTGAAGCATAGCGAGACCAGCGCAGAGAATAGTGAGCCCAGAGAATAGTAAGGCTAACACGGGAGATAGTGAGGCCAGCATGTAGAATAGTGAGGCCAGCATGGGAGATAGTGAGGCCTGCGGGGGAGATAGTGAGGCCAGCGGGGGAGATAGTGAGGCCAGCATGTAGAATAGTGAGGCCAGCATGGGAATAGTGAGCCCAGCGCAGGAGATAGTGAGGCCAGCGTGGAGAATATTGAGGCAGACGTGAGGACTGCAGATGCTGGAGATCAGAGTCAGGTTTAGAGTGGTGCTGGAAAGACACAGCAGGTCAGACAGCATCCGAGGAGCAGGAAAATCAACGTTTCGGCAGGAATGAGGCTGGGAACCTCCGGGGCGGAGAGGTAAATGAGAGGGGGTGGGGCTGGGGAGAAGGTAGCTAAGAGTGCAATAGGTGGATGGAGGTGGATATGAAGGTGATAGGTCAGAGAGGAGGGTGGAGCGGATAGATGGTAAGGGAGATTGGCAGGTAAGACCGGTCATGAGGATGGTGCTGGGCTGGCAAGTTGGAAATGGGGTAAGGTGGGGGGAGGGGAAATGAAGAAACTGGTGAAGTCTACATTGATGCCCTGGGGTTGAAGGGTAACGAGGCGGAAGATGAGGCATTCTTCCACCAGGTGTCGGGCGGTGAGGGAGTGGCAGTGGAGGAGGCCCAGGACTTGCATGTCCTTGGCAGAGTGGGAGGGGGAGTTGAAATGTTGGGACACAGGGCGGTGGGGTTGACTGGTGCGGGTGTCCTGGAGATGTTCCCTAAAGTGCTTTGCGAGAAGACGTCCAGTCTCCCCAATGTAGAAGAGACCGCATCGGGAGCAACGGATACAATAAATGACATTTATAGAAGTGCAGGTGAAATGTTGATGGATGTGGAAGGCTCCTTGGGGGCCTTGGATGGAGGTGAGGGAGGAGATGTGGGCACAGGTTCTGCAATTCCTGCAGTAGGAAGGGGAAGGTGCCCTGAGGGGACGATGGGTTGTTGGGGTGCGTGGACCTGACCAGGTAGTCATGGAGGGAAAGGTCTTTGCGGATAGGGGTGGGGAGGGAAATATATCCCTGGTGGTGGGGTCTGTTTGTAGGTGGCGGAAATGTCGGCGGATGATGCGATTTATGGAGAGGTTGGTGGGGTGGAAGATGAGGACTGGGGTGTTCTGCCCTTGTTGCAGTTTGGAGGGGTGGGGTTTGAGGGTGGAGGGGTGGGATGTGGACGAGATGCATTGGAGGTGGCGGAAATGTCGGCCTCATTCCTGATGAAGAGCTTTTGCCCAAAATGTCAATTTTCCCACTCCTCGGATGCTGCCTGACCTGCTGTACTTTTCCAACACTACTCTAACCTTGGTGAAGGATAGCACAGAGAATAGTGAGCTCAGAGCAGAAAATAATGACCTCAGCATGGAGAGTAGTGAGCCCAGTGCGGAGAATAACGAGCCCAGCATGGAGGATAATGAGCCCAGCACGGGAGATAGTGAGCCCAGCACGGAGAATAGTGTGCCCAGTGTGGAGAATAGTGAGCCCAGCACAGAGAATAGCGAGGCCAGCGCGGACAATAGTGAGCCAAGCGCGGAGAATAATGAGCCCAGTGCGGGGAATAATGAGCCCAGCACAGGGAATATTGAGACCAGTATGGACATTAGTGAGCCCAGCACTGGGAATAGTGAGCCCAGCGCGGAACGTAGTGAGTCCAGTGAGGAGAATAGTGAGCCCAGTGCAGAGAATAGTGAGCCCATTGTCAGAATAGACAGCCCAGTGTGGAAAATAGTGAGCCCAGTGCCAAAAATAGTGTGCCCAGCACAGAGAATAGTGAGCCCAGTGCAGATAATATTGAGCCCAGCACAGAGAATAGCGAGGCCAGTGTGGAGAATAGTGAGCCCAGTATGGGGAATAATGAGCCCAGTGTAGGGAATATTGAGACCAGTACGGACATTAGTGAGCCCAGCACTGGAAATAGTGAGCCCTGCATGGAAATAGTGACCCAGCGCAGACAATAGTGAGCCCAGCACAGAGGGTAGTGAGTCCAGTGCGGAGAATAGTGAGCCCATTGCGGGATTCGGGGCGGGGTGGCATGAGCCCAGCATGGAGGATAGTGAGCCTAGTGCGGAGAACAGTGGGCCCAGTGTGGAGAATATTGAGCCCAGCGTGTAGAATTGTGTGCCCACCGTGGAGTATAGTGAGCCCAGTGTGGAGAGTAGTGAGCCCAGCATGGAGGATAGTGAGCCCAGTGTGGGGGATAGTGAGCCCAGCATGGGGTCATGAGCACAGCATGGAGAGTAGTGAGTCTAGTGCGGAGAACAGTGAGCACAGTGTGGAGGTTAGTGAGCCCAGCACAGAGGATAGAGAGCCCATCAAGACGAATAGTGAGCCCAGCGTGGAGAACAGTGAGCCCACTGCAGAGAATAGTGAGCATAGCATGGAGAATAGTGAGGCCAGCGCAGAGGATAGTGAGGCCAGTGTGAAGAATAGTGAGCCCATTGCCAGAATAGACAGCATCTTGCAGAGAATAGTGAGCCCAGCACGGAGAATATTGAGCCCAGTGGGGTGAATAGTGAGCCCAGCACGGTGAATAGTGATCCAATACGGAGAATAGCGAGCCCAGTGTGGGGGATAGTAAGTTCAGCATGGAGAATAGACAGTCCAGTGTGGAGAATAGTGAGCCCAATGTGGGGGATAGCGAGCTCAGTGCAGACTTCTATTGAGCTCAGCATGGAGGAGAGTGGCAAAAGTGAGGACTGCAGATGCTGGAAGCCAGAGTTTAGATTAGAGTGGTGCTGGAAAAGCACAGCAGGTCAGGCAGCATTCGAGGAGCAGAAAAATCAACGTTTCGGGCAAAAGCATTCCTGATGAAGGGCTTTTGCCTGAAATGTTGATTTTCCTGCTCCTCGGATGCTGCCTGACCTGCTATGCTTTTCCAGCACCACTCTGATTCATACCATGGAGGAAAGTGGGCTCAGCACGGACCTCAAATGAGCTCTTACTTAATTTTCCTGAGCAAACACGGGATGCAGCATTGCAATCAGCAGAAGTGGTATTGGCGAGGTAGACCCACCAGTGAAATATGGCGCCAGAGGATCAGCGACATCGTCATTGGTTGGGTGTGGCCAAGCGGTGGTGGAGGGATGATGGTGCAGACATCGTTGTTGATAAGGAGCTGGCTCAGGACTGATTGACTCTCTATAAGCTAATTCTTCCGCTTTCTTGAAAAATTTCAGCTTTACTCTGTATTTTGTTTTATTCATACTAAAAAAAAGTGACAATAAAATCATTCATTCATTCTTTCATAATATTACAGCATGTGACCTTTCTGTGTAAATGTACACACTTCACTTTCAGTCACTCTCCCAGCGCAGGGAGTCAGTGTAAGCACTTGGTTATGTGCATGTAATGTGCAATAATGTCAGTAGGGGCAGAATCTAGACTGAGTGTAAGTCTGTGATATCGCACCAGTGTAAATAGTGTTATAGTGTAAAGAGACAAAACATCTGACTCAGTAGAACCTGACTATCTTCAATATATTTTACATGTCCATTGTGTATAAGCAGTCGGATTTTAGACAGACACATTTTATCTTCAACACAACACAGATGAATAAGTAATATTTCTAATGGATGTAATTGCCCACTCTGTTGGTTGATTACGACATATTGTATGCACTAACATATAGTAAACCACAAATGCCATTATAGTGGCAGCTAGAACAAGCAGTTCAGCCCCTCAACCCTGCATCACCATTTAGTACAATCATCATTAATCTCATCTTGGCCTCGACTCCACGTTTCTGTCTACTCTCCATAACTCTTCAACCCAGTCTCTTTTTTCCTTAAACTTACTCAATGACCTGGCATCCATTGCACTCTATGATAATAAATTCCACAGATTTGCAATTGTTTGAGAGAAGTAATTTCTCCTCAACTCTGTTTTGTCTCTGCAACCCCTTCACCTAAAACTATGACCTCTTGTTCTCGATTGCCCCACATGAGGATACATCTTCTCTACATCTACATTTGTCAATTCCCTTTAGCGTCTGATATACCTCAATTTGATCATTTGTCATTCACCTAAACTCCAGAGAGTGCAGGCCTAATGCGTTCAATTTCTCCTCATAAGACAAACCCCTCATCTCTGGAATCAATCTAGTGAACCTCCTCCGAACTGCCTCTAATGCAACTACATCCCTCCTCGAGTAAAGGGACCAAAATTGAACGCAATGCTCCAAGCACAGGCTCGCTAACACCTCTCAGCGAATGGCCCTTCATAGATTTTATTAATGAACAAATTATTTAGATTGTCGCTGTGTAAAGTTAGAACCATTTCAACCTTGGAACTGGCTAAATATTTGTCAAAATAAGTTGTCTTTGTATTAATACATCGTCTCTTAATCTAAAAATATTTGCCCTAAAGGATTTTTTTTAAAATTATGAGTCTATTTATCAAAGTGAATGATGGCTTTCTGGGAATGAAAGAATATCAAGGTCAGGCTTACTTGAACCACATAGGTTGGAAACATAGTTGACATTCTGCAGTTTAGCAAGGTTTAATGCTCATATGTGGCTTTATGAATAATTCTCAGACATAAAAGTATTGGGATCCACAGCTGGGGTCAAAGGAGCCTGCCCTACAATGGATCCTGCTGCCCTACGTGGTTTGGACAGACAATCCCAGTGGTATTCTTACCCAGAAGGCGCAGACATGCTGAGTGTGTGCTGTCCAGAGGCAGGAGCACGCTCCTCAGCATGAATTCCCAATATGCTGAGGGTGGCAGGCAGGGTGGAGGTGGAACACCTCCGGAGCATTCTGTGGGGAGATTTCTAGGGGGCCTGATTGTGGTTCCTCTTTAGGCTAGCTGCCTACTGGCACTTTCTGGTCTTCTTGTGAGGAAGGAGCACCTGGAGTGAGTCCTTTATTGCCTGACTCTTGGTGCTAAGTACGAATGGAGTGCAGGCTAGTATATATACCTGGGTATACAGGTCTGTGCAGGACCTGGCTCCCTGTGGAAGCTGCCAAGTTGCCCATGGAGGTAAGCAAATGACAGTCTCACTGCAGTAGTCCTGCAGCCTTTGTACCAGGTAGAAGAAAGTGAGGATTGCAGATGGCTGGAGATCAGAGTCAAGAGTGTGGTGCTGGGAAAGCACAGGCAGCGTCTGAGGAGCAGGAGAATTGGTGTTTCAAGCATAGGCTGTTCATGAGGAATGAGGCTTGTGGACCAGGGGGTGCTGAGAGATAAATGGGAGGGGAGGGGTGGGGCTGGAGGAAGGTAGCTGGGATTGCGATAGGTTGATGAAGGTGGGGGTAATGGTGATAGGTTGGTGGGGAAGATGGAGTGGATAGGTGGGAAGGAAGATGGACAGATAGGACAGATAGAACAGGTCAAGAGGGCGGTGCCGAATTGAAAGATTGGGTCTGGGATAAGGTGGGGGGAGGGGGAATGAGGAAACTGGTGCAATCCACATTAATCCCGTGTGGCTGGAGGGTTCCAAGATGGAAGATCAGGCATTCCTCCTCCAGGTGTCAGGTGGCTAGCATTTGCCGATGCAGGAGGCCCAGTACTTGCATGTCCTTGGTGGAGTGAGAGGGGGAGTTAAAGAGTTTGGCCACGGAGCAGTGGGGTTGCTTCGTGCATGTGTCCTGACGATGTTCTCTGAAGCATTCTGCAAGTAGGCATCCTGTCTCCCCAATGTAGAGGAGACTGCACTGGGAGCAATGGTTACAGTAAATGACATGTGTGGAAGCGCATGTAAATCTATGATGGATGTGGAACGCTCCTTTAGGGCCTTGGACGGAACTCAGAACGTTGACCACCTCAACCTCTCAATGCCCCTCACACTCCAACCTCTCACCCTCCACTCCCTCACTCCAATCCCAACCTCACCATCAAACCAAGGGGCTAGTGCAGTGGTAGTTTGGCGCACTGACTTCTACACCACTGAAGCAAACTTGCAGACACCTCGTCCTACTGTCCCCTTGGCCACGACCTCACCTCCATAACAAACCATCATCTCCCAGACCATGCACAACCTCATCATCTCAGGGGATCTCCCACCCACAGCTTCCAACCTCATAGTTCGGGAACCCCACACCGCCCTATTCTACCTCCTACCCAAGATCCACAAGCTTGATTACCCCAACCCACCCATCATCTTAGCCTGCTCCTGCCCCATCAAAATCATCTCCACCTACCTAGATACTGTCCTACTCCTCGGTCCAGGAACTCCTCACCTATATTCAGGACATGACTCCCTTCACCTCCTCCAAGACTTTCATTTCCTTCACCTCCAACACCTCATCTTCACCATGGACAACTAGTCCCTATACATTTCTAACCCCATAACGAAGGACTCCAAGCCCTCCATTTCTTCCTTTCCCTGTGTCCCCAATTGTACCCTTCCACTGACATTTTCATTTGTTTGGCTGAACTGGTCCTTAACCTCAATAATTTCTCTTTGAATCCTTCTACTTCTTCCAAATGAAAGGGGCAGCCATGTGCACCCACAAGGGCCCCAGCTATGCTTGTCTGTTTGTTGGCTACATGGAACAGTTCATCTTCCCCACCTTTTCCTCTGCTACATTGATCATCTCGTGCATCAGTGTCACGTCAAGCTCTCATGAGAAAGTTGAACAGTTCATCAAATTCACCAACACATTCCATCCTAACCTTAAATTCACTTAGTCCTTCTCAGACACCTCCCTCCCCTTCTTGGACCCCTTCATCTCCATCAACGGTGACCGACACAATGCGGACATCTTCTACAAACTAACCGACTCCCAAATCTACCTGGACTATGCCTCCGCCCACCCTGCCTCCCGTAAAAATACTATTCCTTATTCCCAACTCCTCCGCCTCTGCCACATCTGCTCATAGGAGGACCAGTCCCACCACAGAACACACCAGATGGCCTCCTTCTTCAAAGACTTCAATTTTCCCTCCCACGTGGTCGGTGATGCACTCCAGCGCATCACATCCACTTCCTGCACCTCCACCCTGGAACCCCATTCCTTCAACCACAAAAATTCAGATCCCCGCTGGTCCTCATCTTCCATCCCACCAACCTCCAGATACATCATATCATCTGCCATTTCCGTCAACTACAAACAGACCCCATTACCAGAGATGTATCTCCCTCCACATCCCTATCCACTTTCCGTAAAAACCGTTACCTCCGTGACTCCCTCGTCAGGTCCACGCACCCCACTCCCCCAACAACCCCCCCCCCCCCCCCCCCCCCCCCCCCCCCCCCCCCCCCCCCAAAAATCGGAGAACATCTCCGCGACATGCACAAAACAACCCCACTGCCCCGTGGCTGAACACTTTAACTCCCCCTCCCACTCCGTCAAGGACATGCAGGTGCTGGACCTCCTCCATCGCCAAACCTTAACCACCCAATGCTTGGAGGAAGAACACCTCATCTTCTGCCTTGGATTCCTCCAACCACTGGATTTCACCAGTTTCCTCATTTCCCCTCACCCCACCTTATTCCAGGTCCAACTTCCCAACTCGTCATCGCGTTCATGACCTGTCCTACCTGTCCATCTTCCTTCCCATCTATCCGCTCCACCCTCCTCTCCAACCTATTTCCATTACCCCCACCATCTACCTATCGCATCCTCAGTTACCCAGCCACACCCACCTCCCATTTATCTCTCTACCCCCTTGGCTCACAAGCCACATTCCTGATGACATGCTTATGCCCGAAACGTCGATTTTCCTGAGATGCTGCCTGACTTGCTGTGCTTTTCCAGCACCACACGTTTGACTTTGTACCAGGTTGTTCAATGGTCCTGACAAAGCTGCCTGTTGCCCCTGTGTCTGCCTGTGCATGTAGATGAAGTCACTGACTGTTGACACTACAGGCTCCTCTCCTGCCTGGGTCTGAGCAGGTGCCTGGTCACCATCGGTCCTCTGAGCGCCAGTGTCCTGGCACATTACTTCTTCAGCCAGCTGCAGAGCTGTGCTAGTTAAGTGCTCAGCGGCCTTTAATCTAAAGGTTACAACTCAACTGGTACTTCCTCTGAGCTATCCCCATGTTCTTTTCATTGAGTTGCAGGAGGGATGTCTTGCAGGGCTGTGCCTGTTGATAGTGGAGGCAGCATCTAATGGCATGACCTCCTCTGGCAGTTCCTTGGGAAGAGGATGGCCCTCAGTACCATCCTGTCCACCAGGATTTCCAACTCCCTGCCGCAAAACAGAGTTGGGAGTTTTCTTTCACAGCTGTGCCCAGGACAAATGCCTGGGAAAGTTCAGAGATTGCCATGCTACACTGGGTGCACCACTGGCATTGGTACCAGGAATGTTGGTATACCCTGGGATATCCTGGCCATGGTGAGTACTTCTGCCAATGATAATTGGGCACTGGACAAGAGAAGTGCCATCGCTGCTCAGTCGGGAACTAATGAGACTGATTTGATCTGATAATGTGAGACAATCCAGCCAGTCTCACAGAGAGAAATCCTTCACAAAATGCAATGACTCTTAGCCAAAGTATGGTAAGATTCAGCCCTAACAGATATAACATTGATTATATTCAAATTACTTTAATGTTGCAGTAACCGATACAGTCTATTAGGCAGAACAATTATCTTTCTTTCTTTAATGCTTGCAGTTACCAGCATATTATTCTGTTACTAGGATTCAACTGATTTTCCACCGGCAAAGTAGGACAACAAACAGTAGAGAAGGATAAAGGTTTTCCTTCCTGTAACCAGCCTTCATCCAGGTAACTACACTGCCTTACCACAATGTACTGCAATATGCCTGAAGTTGAATAAAGCCATCTTGTGATCAGTAATGAGATCGAAATGCACACGAAGAGGAAGTTGACATTTGGAACAAAATTTGGAGAAATGTTCTAAGCAGCTGCTTAATTATTGTTAAGTCAAACTATAAATCATTCCATGATGTTGGAACAAGGATACAAAGGGTAGGGTTCACACTTCATGAATGCACAAGACCTAAACAAAATATGGAAGCATAAAGAAAATGGAAACACATCTTTGAACTGGATGCAAAGCAGCAAGCTCAGGAGACAAAGTCCAGGCCAACACTTTACTGCATGTAATAAATCTCTGTGACAGAAATTGTGAGTAAACTGGGAATAAATGTACGAGGATATTTTGGAAATTAGAATACAGACAATGAAAACCTTATTCTGGCCAGATTGCAGTAGCAAGCTGTTGGAGCAGCAGGTGACAAACAAAGTTGAATTAAATATTAAGTGGCTTCACTCATTGAATTATTTTATTCCATGTGTCACTTTTCAAGAATGTACACTATTGGGAAAGCAAGCAGAAGAAACCTCATAAGTGGCAAGGCATCACACAGAAACGCAACGTAAGAACCCACAGTTTTAATGAGAGAATTCTACAAACACTTCTCCATTGATTGGCTAAGGGAAATACAAGCAGTTGACTCTCTGTGAAAGAAAGACTAGTGAAGGGTATCTTTTTCTCCCCATGTAGAGAAGCAGTTACTCCCACTGAGAATTATCACTCTTCCCCAAAACTGGAGAGCAGTGCTGTTAAAAATTCAATAAGCTGAGCAAGTCAGATAAATTAACAAGCTGGCCATTCTTCCTTTATTTCCTTGGCACAGCACAGTCTCGCTTCTGAAGTTAATAGCTGGATTGTTATGGCCCCCTTCAAAAGGTGGGGAGAGTTGAAGGTGGGATCTTGAGCAGCAGTGCTCCTGAAAGCTACCCTCCTGCGACTGCTCTGATTTCGACTACTAAATGGTCTACTCCAATTACAACTGGGATTTTGTCTGCAAAAGAAACCCAGAAGGAACTTGGCCTCGATTTTGGTTCACTGCGGTGTAAAAACAATGACTGCAGATGCTGGAAACCAGATTCTGGATTAGTGGTGCTGGAAGAGCACAGCAATTCAGGCAGCATCCGAGGACAGGCAAAATCGACGTTTCGGGCAAAAGCCCTTCATCAGGAATAAAGGCAGAGAGCCTGAAACATGGAGAGATAAGCTAGAGGAGGGTGGACTGTAAAACCTGTGCACACACCTCCTCCCTCACCTCCATCCAAGGCCCTAAAGGAGCCTTCCACATCCATCAAAGTTTTACCTGCACATCCACTAATATCATCTATTGTTTTGGTTGATTGATGCGGGTGTCTCTGAGATGTTCCCTAAAGCGCTCTGCTAGGAGGCGCCCAGCTTTTCCAGCACCACACTTCCGACACCATTCTCTGGTGCCATCTTAGATGCAAAACCCTATTTTTTTGTAAAAACACAACCATCTTGAATACAAAAACAGAATTAAAAGAAAAATAAAAGCACAAGTACAAAACATATTGCTATTTTGAGCTCTGTAGACGCTGGACAGGCCTTGGGGGATCAGGAGGCAGTTTTGAGAGATGCCCCAGTTTTGCTATGGATGATAGTCAAGTTTGAGGGTGCTGAGTCAGCATCAATTCAGGGACTGAACAGTACCTACACCATTGTACTGAGATTTCTGGGAAGTAATGGACATTCATAGGCATTTACTCCACTCTTTCCCTTCCTGAGTGTTTTAAAGAAGGAGAGAAAGAGTCAAAATTTACTGTGGGGATTCTCAAATTTAGGGTACACACAGCTGAAGGCATGATGATCAACAGCAAAGGAAGAGAATTGAGGATACACAATACCAGAGTTGAAGGGTTCATCTGGAGAAGGTTACAGAGATAGGGAGAGCCTTGGAAGATCATGTGTGTGGAGTTGCATAGCTGGGCTGACCATGCAGTGGAATTTTAATGAAATGGTTTATACAAGCTTGGTTCTAATCTATTAACTTGCTAATCACAATTGATTTATAACTGGCTCCAGGAATGTAATGGCTTTACTGAAAAAGGATATCAAGGGACAAAGTTTAGCTGCTTAAAGCCTCTTTAAATTAGAAACAGCTTTGAATTCGGAAGAAACTTGACTGCAGTTGTTGAGTAATTCGAGTTTTATATTAGTAAAGGCATTTTAACTGATCAGATCAGGAGCCTTATATCTATATACAAGGCCACTTATGCCAAGGGACAATCATGCAACAAATTAAAAATGAGGTCTGTCCCCACTGATGTTTTATGCCCAGCCCTGCTAAATACAATAGATGTTCTAGAAATTATTTTCATTGTAATCTGAAATTTTAAAAAAATTGTGGTTGTTTTTTAATATTTGGAAGTTATTATTTTAGCTATAGGCAATCCAGCAAGAATTAATAAATCTGAACCTGAAGGCAAAAGACAGATGGTAGCTTCCAGAATACATGCAGAATAAGGTTTCCATGGTAACTTGCAGTTAATTCACAGATTTTCCACCACATTTTTCCAGAATGCTTCAACAAAAGCAGGTTGTTAGTGGGTACATGGGACGCTAACATATAGCTTTATCACATCTAGTAAAATGTTGATACCTCTAAAAGATGAAAGTTTTAGAAAGGACATGCCAATCAGCATGAAAAAAACAAAGTGCCAACAGCAATATTGTTTATGCTGAAAACATCAGTCTACTATTTTCTCTCAGGTGTTGATTGACTAACTACGTATTTTCAGCACTACTATTTCATTTTAATTTTTCACCATTCAATTTCTATATCTCTCCAAATCTTATTCACTTTATACATTAAGATAAACTTCTAATTTTGTCAGTAGCTCTGACACTAATTAAACACAATTTGAATTTTAGAAGTATAAGTTAATGAAGATTTCCGCTAAGGATGTAGCTCTAGTACTAGATCTAATACAAGTGCTTCATCAATAACTTAACAATGTGAAAAAAATGTTGTACAATGCTGCCCCAGTGTGGTGCAAAGCATTTGAATAGAAAGCAAGTCAGGCAAATTCAGGGACAGTAATGATTTTGCTGCATTAATACTTGCTCATATTCATAATTGAATATATAAATCAATCAGTGATATTCTGGAGTCAAAATATATTATTCTGTTGACCAAACCAATTAATATCAACTTTGGATTAAGGAAATTAAAGAAAACAATTTGCATTAGTATTGATAATAGAAGAAAGATATTGATAAAATCCACTATTGTCATCTGCTATGTCATATCTATAATGATTATAATGAGGTTAACCAGGGGCACCTCATAACTGTTTGGGGCAGTTAAAATGGTCTAATCAGGAGGCCTGTCTTACAGATATAAACAGGAGTGTCAGAGATCCAGTTCACTCTGAACGCTAGCTCTAAGGAAGCCGAACCAGTGTCAAGTACCATACAAGTGTAAATAAAGAGTGACTTGGTGATGGGATACTGGCCTATGTGGAGTTATTTTAGTGGCAATGAGAGAAAAAATATGATGCTGAAGAGATTTGCTCTCAACAGTTGTCCTTGAGATGGGGAAAGCATTTCTAGCTTCATGCTGTTATTTGGAAAGCTTGACTCGTCAATCCTGTTGTCGAAGACTGGGCACAGTATGTGAAAATAATGCATTATTTTTCCAGGCAAATGATATTGGGGCAGATGAAAAGCAATGAGTAATTCTCCTGACAGCTTGTGGACCTGCGGCTTTTTCAGTTATTAGGAGCCTATGTTTTCTGAGACACTAGATACTAAAATTATCTAATAGTAGAATATTAAGACTCCTCTAATGCTGAGACACTATTGGATTTACTCAGCAATTCAGGAACCAAGGGAATCCTTGTCAGGGTTTTTGACGAAGTTAAGATGACTGACAGAGACATGTAACTTTGGTTTGACGCTTAATAAGATGCTGAGAGACCATTTGGTATGTGGGATTGACGGTGCAACCATGCAAAAGCGAATACTAGCTGAAGCCCAACTGGACTTCAAACAGGCGCTACAATTGGCTTTGTCATTAGAAAATGCAGCAAGTAGAGCATATGAGCTTCAGGGGATGCCATGAAAGTGGACACTCTCACCAGGCTGACTGAGCTTGGGGGCCACCACTTGAGTGAAGGCAATTGTACTGCCTCACTCAGGATATATCCTGAATAGGGAAACTCTAGGTCAGCCCACAGCAAACCCCAAAACAAAGCCAAGTCTCAGCCAAATGGTTAAAAACATTTTCAGGATCCAGGATGGCAAGCCATTGCAGTTGCTTCTGGTATGCAGACTCAAGACAGCAAAATAGTCCCACTGGACCTAAATCGAGTGAGAGAATAAATAAGCCTGTGTCCAGGAGAGTGTACATCCTGGATAGGTCAGTACATCTGGTTTAGAACAGAGAAGTTGCTCAGAAACATCCCAATCAGAACTAATCAAAATAAATTTCTGGTTAAATGGTCACCCAGTTCTCATGGAGGTTATACGGAGGTGCTATATCAGTGATTGCCAAACCAGTCTTTAACAAAATTTGCTTGGGACTCCAACCCGTAAGTTTGCACAAGATCTTGACTAGACTGAGAACTTATACCGGGGAACAGATTAAGGGTACAACTTCAGTTCTGGTCTCTAATAAGAAGCAGCTGCTTGAGTTATCACAGATTGTAGTAAAAGGCTCGAGCCAAAGCTTGATGGGGTGAATTGGTGAGAAAGATTCACTGAGATTAGCTCAATATTTTTGAGAAAATGGCTGCCTGAGTGAAGTACTAATTAAGTACATGGAAATCTTTCAGGAAGGTCTAGGGACTATCAAAAGAGCCAAGGGCACCCTGCCTGTTGACCAGGAAGCAAATCCACGATTCTATAATGCCTTATGTGCAAAAGTAGAGGCAGAAATCAGGAGTCTGGGAAACAAAGGAATCGATTGGTGGAATTGGCAGCGCCAGGCGTACCAATTGTGAGGCCTGACAGGTCGGTTCACCTTTGTGGGGATTTTAAATGAATGGTAAACCGCTGGATAAATACCCAATCCCTCACGTAGAGTATTTGTACACAAAGCTGGCAGGACAGCTATCCTTAATCAAGTTGGACATGAACCATGTGTACTTGCAATTGCGGTGAGATGAGGATTCCTAAAGTATGCCACAACTAGTACCCACAAGAGTTTGAACCAATATACGAGACTGCCATTTGAGGTATCATCAGCCTGTGCCATTTTTCAGTGGATGATGGAGAACATTTTATAAAGTCTATTCCAGGCCACACTTCATCTGGATGATATGTTAATAACAGGGAGGACAAGTAAGGAGCACTTAGAGAACTTGGATGTAGTCCGCAGACATTTCTCCAAGGTGGGTGTATGCCTTAGAAGGTGAAAATGTGTGTTCCAGGCATTGCAAATGACCTACTTGGATTCCAGAGTTGACAGGACCAGGTTACATTTTTGGAAGATAAAGTGAGGGGGATCAAAGGTGCCCCATCTCCCAAGTCTGTACTGGAACTTAGATCTTTCCTTGGATTGGTGAATTATTACAGAAAGTTCATACATAACGTGGCCTCCATCCTGGCACCCTCATATCTGCTGTTGAAAAAGGGTCAGCCTTGGAAATGGTCTCATAGCCAAGACATAGCCTTTAAGGAAGTCAAAAAGCAGATATCATTGTCTCAGATGTAAGCACAATACAATCTCAAGCCAGATCTGGTGCTGACATGTGCTGCCTCCCTGTATGGTATCAGGGTGGTGTTGGCTCATAGATTGCCCAATGGAGAGGAACACCCAATAGCATATGCCTCCCAGGCCTTGTCTGATACAGATTTAAAATCCACTCAGACAGAGAAGAAAGACTTGGCGATCATCTTTGGTGTGAGAAAGTTCCATCAATATCTTTACGCAAGTAAACTTGTAAAATAATGGACCACAAAGCCTAGGTAGGGCTACTTAAAGAGGAAAGGATCATGCCGTCCATAGCTTCAAGTCGAATTAAGCCATGGGTTCTCATTCTGAGTGTGTACAATTACAAGTTGAAACACTGTCTAGGAGGCCAAGTAACAAATGTGGATGCCTTGAACTGCCTCCCGCTGACAGTCATACCACCGATGGTGTCACCATTAAAACAGTGCATTCTGGTTTTAAACTTTCTGGACACCCTTCCAATCACTGCTGACAATATCAGACTGTGGACACAAAAAAATCCGGTCCCAGTAAAACTGATGGTGACAAGGAAAACAAAAGGGCCATCTTAACCAGAACTGAAATCTTTCTGGACCCGATGAGACCAGATTACCGGAGAGAATGTCATTTTATTGTGGGAAGCAAGAGAGATTGTCTCCAGCAAAGGTTGCCACCAGATACAGGCTGACCTCCACCAGGATCATTCAGAGGTTTCCAAAATGAATGCGTTGGTATGAAATTATGTCTGGTGGCCAGGATTGGATGCGTGTTGGTGAGTGATTGGCCCAAGTGCCAACAAGACAAAAATTACCATCAGCAGCTCCTCCATATTCAGGGGAATGGCTAGCTAACCCCTGGACTTAGTTATACGTCAGCTTTCATGGGCTCAGTGCTCTTGTCATTGTGGGTGCCCACTCAAAGTGGTTGGATATGCATAGAGTTCATTTGCCAAACACTGGGATGACAATAGAAAATCTGTCAGCAAGCTTTGCAATAAATGGGCTCGCAGAAGTCTTGGTCACAGACAAAGGGCCACTATTTACTAGCAGGAATTCAAATACTTCCAAAAGTCAAAAGGTATTCCGCATAGAAGTATAGCTCCATACCATCCATCGTCCAATGGTCTGATGGAAAGAGCAGTCCAAACTTTGAAGGCTGGCTTAAAGAAATAATATATAACTTCAATCAAGACCAAACTGTCCCGGTTCCGATTTGTTTATTGGACTACCCTTCATGCAACTACAGGGATAGCTCCAGCAGAGTTGTTAATGGGGAGATGACACCGCATCAGGTTAAATCTGACGTTCCTGGATCTGGGCATCAGGAATGCCAATGCTAGACACAAGACTCCAGTAAGTGAGAGAGACAGTTTACTTCAGGAGACAAAGTTTGGTGCTGAAGCCTTGGAAATGGCCCAGCTTGTGTGAGAGGAATGGTCCGTTAAGAGGTTAGTGCTTGTGACGTACAAAGTTCAGATAAGTGAGGCGGTCCTGAACAAGCAAGTGGACCCCAGGGAAAGCTGCAACCTCACAAACGGTGAGGCAAGAAAACATTCCCGGCTCCGTGACTGCCTTCCTGACAGTTCCGGAAACCACCCATCTCTCTCTCTTCATCTAGCGTTGAAAAAACATTGGAGCTTGAGATGGACATGGCAGATGTCACAGCTTCAACGTCTTACCTCCAGAAGAAATGGATGAATTTCTTCCAAGATGCTCCTGGTGAAAGAGGTGGACTATGTTCCGGTACATGCTGCCTGTAACTGAGTCAGAGGGCCCAGACCAAGTGCAGAAATGTCACAGGAGAGGCTACAAGAAAAAGAACCGACCGATGTTCATGGACATAGAGGGGGAGGGATGTAATGGTTATAATGAGGTCAGCCAAGTAGATCTCATAGAATGTGAGTTCCCTCATAGAATGTGAGTTCACAGCCCAATCAGGGAACCCTGGCTGACAGGTATAAACAGTGTCGGAGGTTCTGTCCACTCTGAGGGCTGGCTCTGAGGGACCTGGATTAGTGTCAAGTACTATGCATATGTAAATAAAGGGTGACTTGGTGACAGGATACTAGCCTCTGTGGAGTGATTTCATTATGGATATAAGAATTCCTGCTCAAAACACAATAAACTGAAATAAAGGCTAATGCTCTTCATGAAACATTTTCTTCAAATGCAGAATGATACCAATGAAATAATTAAATCCATCTTTGTGGAAAGTTTAAATTAAAAGTTATGTCAATAGCAATCACAACTCAATTTCTTGTGTTCATTTTCAGCTACCTTTCATAATCAATTGATAATTAAATGTAGAATAGAGCCAATAATAATAAATTAACCAGGGAACTTCCAAAACAGAACATTTTCAAATTGAACTCTTCGGATTATACCTGTAAGTCAGAGCTCCCTGATTGGGCTGTGAACCTGATCCAATCAGGGAAGACTTACTGCTATAATGGGCATTGTGAGGCAAAATTCAACTGAACATTGAACTTTGTTGAGTACAATACTTGAAGCTCAGACAAGGGCACAATTTAATAGTGCAGTCTTTCATATAAAGAGCAAGTCTGAGTGGTTCTGATTCACTTTTATTTAACGGAGTCTTTTTGAAACAATGGTCTTGAGACACACATTTGCTGAAAACATAATGAGAATGACGTAAACTTTCACTAATATGTTAATTGAATAACAACTTTTGACAAGGAAAAGATACGTCAACATAGGGAGCAACTCGTTTTTGAGTTAATTGGTGCAAAACGTTTCGATAATAGGGCATGACATGAAATGCTCCTTCCACAAAATCTGTTCTAATGTGTCAGCACCATGAAAACCAGGCATGCAACCTCAGTTTTGACTGAGAGAATAATTAGATAAAACTGTACATTGACTGCAAGGCATTTCAAATCATTCTAACAAGTCAATGATAGCTAACAAAATAAGAACTGAATAGAAATTAATTAAAATCAGGCCTCAGAGGAGGAAGACTGATAGCCACTTACTTTTCTGAACTCATTCATTGGCATTGGAATTACATAGAATGTGTTCTGATCATGGTAAGAAAATGTGATCTCAGCCAGATTCATTTCCTGACAAGACAGTCTGTGAGAAGTGTTATAAATCAGACTCTGCAATGTGCAGCAATAAAGAGCTGCCTTGTGTTTTCACACAATCCTGATTTATAGGCATGATAATTAACCACAAAATAGGAAAGAAACTGTCACTATATATTGTTATTAATTTCAAAATTATGAAGAATCTGAGCCGTGTAGATTGGGAGAAAACATTTTTACTCAGTGTATGCTTAAGATCTGGAATGAGCTACATGAGAGTGTGGTGAAGGTAGTTTCAATCAAGGTCTTCAAAAGGGAATTGAATAATTGTCTGAGGAGAAAAGGCTGGCAGGGCTACTAGAAAAAGGGGGACTAGGTGAGTTGTTTTTACAGAAATAAAGAGTTGAGTGGCCTCCTTCTGCATTCTATGATTCTGTATCACTTTAGTAAAATGGATAATATATAAAAACATGACACACGTAAAAGAGTTGCCTTTATGAATATGTTAATAATATGAAACTAAAACAGAAGTTGCTGGAAATGCTTAGCAGGTTTGGCGGCATCTGTGAAGAGAAATCAAAGTTAACGTTTCAGGTCCAATGACCCTTGAGGAAAGGTTTTTGTTTCTGATTCACAACAGCCGCAGTTCTTTTGGTTTTAATTTAAGTAAATGATATGTTTGCTTTATGTCAACCTACAGCAGTTTGAGTGTGAATTGAACACTGGCTATGATGCTTTAGACTCATTGCTGCACTTACTCTGGAGTCTGCAACTACTTTTGAGAAAAATTTGCCACTGGAAGATTGGGGAGTATAGTGCTCAGGCATTTGTCTTCATATAGGTCAATCTGAATCAATAACTGATTCAGGAGTTTTGTGTTGGCCAGCACACTAGGAGAATTATGCTCCTCTTCTTCAAAATACAGGAATATGAGATTTTCAATGTCTATCCAAGGTAGCAGGCAGGTCCTCAGGTTAGCACCTTCTTCCATTGTGCAGCATCCTGACAGGACTGCACTGAGATGTCACCTACATTATGAACTCAAGTATCAGCTGTGAGGCTTGAATACATAATTCTCTGGCACAGAAGCAAAATTCCACTACTGAGTTAAAGCTGGCATAGTAGAAAATGGATTGTTCTCCTAGAAGCATTAGTTGAAGAATGATGCTTAATAGCATTTGAAAACAGATAAATAATTCAGACAGAAAGTGTAAAAACATATGGGAAAAGGCCTGAGCGAAGGGATTAGTTCATTTTAACATTAGGTGCAAAGGTGTTGCCTTCATTGGTCAGAGCATTGAGTATAAGAGTTGCAGCTGTATAAGACATTGATAAAGCTACATTTGGAATACTACGTATAATTCTGGTCACCCTGATAGATGAAAAATGTTGTTAAACATGGAAAGGGTACAACAAAAGAGTTACGAGGATGTTACTAAGATTGGAAGGTTTGAATTATAAGGAAAGACCAGATAGGCTGAGACCAATTTTTCCTGGAATGTAAGAGGCTGATGGGGTTGATTGGTACAGGTGTCCTGGAGATGTTCCCTAAAGTGCTCTGCAAGAAGGCATCCAGTCTCCTCAACGACTGCAATTCACCTATTGCACTCTTAGCTACCTTCTACCCACTCCCACCCCCCCTCCCATTTATCTCTCCACTCTGGAGGCTCCCAGCCTCATTCCTGACGAAGGGCTTCTGCCTGAAAGGTCAATTTTCCTGCTCCTCGGATGCTGCCTAACCTGCTGTGTTTTCCCAGCACCACTCTAATCCTGCGAAATTAGGCAGCTTTAAAATTAACTATTCGACTCCTAATATCACCTTCACAGCAACAGCCACTACTTATAGCTATCCATTCTTCACTAACACTTTAGAAACTGGTCCATACAAGTTTTTTTAAGCTTTCATCTTTTTGGATTGGGCTCTTAATTGTATTCCCTCTCATATTTAGTAATTAATAAACTCACTATTTTTGTTAATTCAGGAAAGTGCAGTTAATTCAGTTCCTTTTTAAGGCAAAGGTTTATTTATATGGTAAAAGGGCATCCATAAGGGAAGTGATCCTTTCTAAATTATTATTGGTGCAACCAGCCGATGAAGTGAGTGCATAAAGAAGGGAGTGTCAGTTCACTCCTTCACATACAGGAGTTTAATAATTTAGCATATCCCATATGATAGTGGAGCAAAATTGAGAACCTTGCCCTGGAAGTGGTCATAACATTTTGGGACCCCATGCTGTGATTTGAATCCACACGTAAGACAAAGGTTAGAATGAATAAGTTGCTACTTTGAAACCAGTTTTGAATCACTTAGAATGGAGATGCAGGTTTCAATTGATTAATATGTAGATCCCAGAAAACATGTTTTAAGTCACAGTCCCGAGATAACTTAAGGTTTTATTAAAAAAAAGGTGATGTCTCAGCTCAGATAATGCCCAACTAGCTACCTGACAAAGGAGCAGTGCACCAAAAGTTTGGACTTCCAAATAAACCTGTTGGACTATAACCTGGTGTTGTGTGATTTTTAAACTTTGACCACCCCAGTCCAACACCGGCACCTCCACATCATGGCTACACTGTTAAAGGCAAGTGTCCCTTACTCTTTAATCACCCTTGCCTTGTTTACATAGTTTTTAGCTGAGTGGATCCATTTTCACCCTTAATTTATACCCTACTTGCATCTATTTTCTCTCTCTTTCACCCCCAATTAGAAACCTCTCTGTCTTTTGCACTAGGTATGCACAACAATTGTTCCCCTGGTTTCTACTCTACCTTGGTCAAAAGTATAAAAATTACCATTTCCCAATCTCTTTCAGGTCTGAAGTAATCATATCAGACTTGAAATGTTAACTCTTTCTCAACAGTACTGCCAGACCTGCTGAGATTCTTCAGCACTTTCAATGTTTATTTATTTTATAATCTAATTTGCAGTCCTTTTGTTATCTGCATTAGTGCTTACTGTAGTATTGCATCAGCAAGACTTTAGACTCCTAGCCCCATGATTGATAAGGAAATCTGAATGGTTTACCATATACCTGATTTGCACTTAAATTAAACATCCATAATTGGAAATAAACTAAATTCTTGAAATTTGTGTAAATATTGCCTGATTATTAGTATCAGCTGGTAGCTATTAGGATGCCCACATAAGGTATGGCATGGTGGCTCAGTGGTTAGCACTGCTGCCTCACAGTGCCTGGGACTCAGGTCCAATTCCAGCCTCAGGAGTTTGCACGTTCTCCCTGTGTCTGCATGGGTTTCCTCTGGGTACTCCAATTTCCTCCTGCAGTCCAAAGATGTGCAGGCTAGATGTATTGGCCATGCTAAATTGCCCGTAGTGTTAGCACCTTCTTCCATTGTGCAGCATCCTGACAGGACTGCACTGAGATGTCACCTACATTATGAACTCAAGTATCAGCTGTGAGGCTTGAATACATAATTCTCTGGCACAGAAGCAAAATTCCACTACTGAGTTAAAGCTGGCATAGTCAGAGGGAAATGTGTCTGGGTGTGTGACTCTTCGGAGGGTCAGTGTGGACATGTTGGGCCGAAGAGCCTGCTTCCACACTGTAGGAACCTAATCTAATAATGACACTTGTCAGTCCCAGGCATTTTATAGCATGGTATCCTTGCTCTTAAGCAGATGATTAAGCAAAATTGTAGAAATACTCAGTAGCAGGATCTGAAAGCAGAATGAAAGGATATCACAATGGCGTATCATAAATGCATAATAAATAGTGCTTTCATATGTATTTAAACAGAAACAGAGATTAATGAGCAAATTTGTTGTTCCTGAAGAAGGGCTTATGCCCGAAACGTCGATTCTCCTGTTCCTCGGATGCTGCCTGGCCTGCTGTGTTTTACCAGCACCACATTTTTCAAATTTGTTGTTTAGGCAAGTATGCTTATTTTCTTGCATTCCATAAGAGTTTAGTTTATGGTTAACAGATTTAGATTCATTGAGCTTATTGTAGAAAACCAGGCAGTACAATTGACAAAGTTTGTGGGAACAGAATGTGGTCAATTATATCAAAACGAAGAGGAAAAGTTTATGTGTTTTGAAATTATGCAAGAAGTGTATTGCAGTGCAGTGGTTTTCACAGCACTGAGTACTGTAAGCACACTTTGTGGGCTAGTGATTTTGGTTACATATATATTGCGTGCTTGCAAGGTTTTAACACCATGGAGTATAATACAATCGTTCTTAACAACAACTCAATATTTCCTCTTTTAGATTTTAACCATATTTAGAACAATAGATTAGATTAGATTAGATTACTTACAGTGTGGAAACAGGCCCTTCGGCCCAACAAGTCCACACCGACCTGCCGAAGCGTAACCCATCCATACCCCTACATTTACCCCTTTACCTAACACTACGGGCAATTTAGCATGGCCAATTCACCTGACTTGCACATCTTTGGACTGTGGGAGGAAACCGGAGCCCCCGGAGGAAACCCACGCAGACACGGGGAGGACGTGCAAACTCCACACAGTCAGTCGCCTGAGGCGGGAATTGAACCCGGGTCTCTGGCACTGCGAGGCAGCAGTGCTAACCACTGTGCCACCGTGCCGCCCACAAAACAGGACCTTCAGCCCAACATGTCCACACGAACCCCCTGAAAAGTAACCCACCCAGATCCATTTCCCTCTGACTAACACTATGGGCAATTCACCTGACCTGGACATCTTTGGATTGTGGGAGGAAACCAGAGCACCCAGAGGAAACCCACGCAGAGAATGTGCAAACTCCACACAGACGCCAGAGGCTGGAATCGAAGCTGGGACCCTGGTGGTGTGAGGCAGCAGTGCTAACCACTGAACCACCGTGCCACCCATACTCAGGGCTCACAGGGAGGGGTAGGCATGTTGTCCTGAAACATGTAAAAAAGTAGTGGCAGATTTTAGGAAAAGCCCATATTCTTTAATGGACATCTTAGACTTTGTTCTGATATTAACATATGGAGGCAGGAAACCCATGCCAATTGAGTGGTGGAGTGATACAGCAATGACTGGTGAAAAAATGGTGATATAGAGGGTTTCACAGCTGGTCCGTGCCATCACTAGTCCGATGGTACTTGCTCACTACAAGAACACACATAACAGCTTATAAAATCATTGTCAACTTTATAGCCAGGTCTGCATAATCATTGCTAGGAAACAGCACCTCTGCCTATAAATGAGGATAAGAGGCTAGCAATGGTTCACTTTCTGGCAAATCTAATTCTTCTTCCAAAAATAAAACAAATAAATAAGAATTTCCAAAGCTCAATAGCACAGATATGATATAATATTTTGGGGAGGTTGTGGTATCATTAGACTGGTAATCCAGAGATCCACGATAATGCTCTTTCAATGTTGGTTTCAATTCCATTGTGACAGATGATGAAATCTGTATTGATTGAAAATCTGGAATTAAAACTGTCATAAAACTTCATCTGATTCAGTCATGCTCTTAAAAAAAGGAAATTATTCATCCTTACCTGGTCTGGCTTACATGAGAATCATGACACACAGCAATGTGGTTGACTCTGAAGCGGCCCTGGCAAGCCAATCAGTTCAAGGCACAATTAGGGACAGGCAATAAGACCCATAGCCCATGAATGAATTAAAAAACCTAACGTTCCAACATTGGCACAAGACACCCAAATGCAATTAGGAATTTGTATACTTTTTTAAAAAAGCAGCATTCAAACGTAACCTGAAAATACTGTTGCTAATCTTAACCTGCATCCTTAACAGCTACTCCCTTCCAGTATCTAGTAGATATGAATACCCATTTCGCACAGTTGGACCATGGTTAAATATAATACCAGGATATTGCAAGGACAATGCAATAATGCACTCTAACAAGTTACCATTGAGCTCCTTCAAGACTGAACTCATAGGCTGACTCAATGCACCAACAAGGTCATTTCTCAATGAAAGCAAAATCACATCTGTACCTCTGTTCATTATTTTCCAATTTATTATTCCATCATCATAACGGTAGGTGAGTGATTGAAGCGACAATATACCTTTTAGGAATTTTCTTTCAAATATCCAGAAGTCTAGGAAGAATTTGTCTGTGGAATCCACTGAAGTACAATCCATAACCACTGGAAGTTGATGTTTGACTTGTTTTTGGAAAGGTTCAATTCCTCCACACGCATTTTTGTTTTTATCAAAACAAAACACCAAAAAAAGTGAAAAAAGGCCTATGGCCCTGCAGGTTTTGAGCCATTGCTGAGCTATAGTGTAAATTGACTTTATAAACCACTTGATAACATCTTATGTTGAATTAATTGGCTGGATGGCACAGGTCAAGATACCAAATTCACCCTGCCAAATGTAAAAAATAATTCAGAAAAATATTAGTATTCTCAAATGTATAAAGTCCTTTCAGTATTGACAAATTAATGGTCTTTATTGCTAAATGTGCCCAAGGAGTTTCAATGAGTTATAATCATATTCTTCCTGATGCAATTTACAAGATAAACTTTGAAAGCCTTTGTTGTGCTGAAGTTTTAACATTTCAGAATAAATTTCTGTCTACTACCACAAAGATGCATTTGAACTTACATTTGTTCAGTTAAACTGTTCTTCAGCTTATAAACCACTTGACAATAGGGGGCACTGTGACATAAACTTTCCTAAATTAGTTGATGACAAATGCAAATAGTATGAGTGTGGACTGAAAAGCAATTCCCAATAAAACCAAGCATAGATTCATTGCATAATATGCAGTGCAAACTTCTGTTTATAACAGTGACTGAGTGTTACATATAAAAGTAGGTTTGCTGTGCACATGGATCCTGAAAATACCGTTTTGCCCAATTCAATTCATGGATGTAAGAATTAATCTTTCATCAGTCTTTGTTTCGTCGAGAAGCAAGTAAACTAAGGCAACTTGATTGTTTGTTTGAGAACAAGGAACAAATGCCGGTCACTATTCTTGACAAATGGGAAATGAAGATAATGGATTTTATAGAACTCAATCATCACAATTGTTAGAGACATTCCTCTTTCACTCCACAACATAAACCAACAGAGAGGGAAGCAATAAAAATAAGTTAAAAATAGTAGCTCTTACATCCATTACTAAACCATAATTATGGCATTTGAATTCCCGGAAGACTAAAGTAGGCACTATTATTGAAACCCCTTAAGTATGTTTAACAGCAATATTTAAACATATTCTGTAAATATTTTGTTTTTACCAAATACATGTGCATAATTGAAAATCCTACAAAGTATTTAAAACCACATGAGGAATTACATTTTTTAAAAAAGTTGTTTACATAAACTCAGGACTTTTGATTTGTTATGACTGTCACCGTGACAAGTATTATGAATCTACATAGCCACGGAAAGTTACATGAGGGCATACAGATAATGTTCATCTTTATAATTATGTTTAAAGTTCAGACATGCCTTCTAATGAATTTTGGACAAGTCTTCAGTTAAAAGTTTAAAAATAAACTTAAAAAAATAACTTTTGAACTTGAACATTAATGCTTTGTTGAACATTCCACAATAGCGAAGAAAGCATTATACAAAACATTTGATATTTTACAGTTTTATGAATTTGGTCTCTATTTTTCCCATAAGAAAGAATCATCATTAAGTAGCAAAGCCAGCTTTTCATTGAATGACCCATAGAAATCCTTGAGAAGCTTCCTGGTTTTTGACAACATAGGTCCAAGGCTTTTGTCTTTAGGCCGCCTGGTATTTGACGCAGGATTGTTAATGATGGCTGCCTCCTGTTGATCAGTCAAACTTCCTGTTGAAAAGTAACAGCAGAGCTTTAGGGAAAAAAAAATCCAATACTAACAACAGCTTTAGATCTTTCCCTCTGAATATGACATTGCTTTCCTTTCCTATCTGTGTATCGTCTTTTTATTTTGCCCCTGATCCTGCCATGATTTTAAGTAAGAGAGAAAATACATTTGGTTGTTAATTTGCATTGGCAGATGAAGGAAAGCAATTTCCTTTTGAATTAAATAACATGGCTCACTGCAGTTACTTGACTGTCAGTTCTTAAACTAATACCTAGTTACTCAGTATTCATTAGAGACCTAAACTGCTAATGATTTAAAACATACCCCTGTAATATCCTATTAATCTGAAGCATAGATTTCCAGTGTTAGATAAAATTCAATTTTGTTTTAAACACTGGGTTATTATGTTCCCAGTACAGTTTTAGACACATTCCTATTTGTACTGGATACCTCTTCAGTGTCCTAGTAAAAATAGCTGCTGAGCATATTCAATTCAAACTGGAAAGTGGGCTCACAGAAAGGCTGATATTTCTGTGAGTCAGTGTTACAAATATTTGTTTGATTCTTGAACTCAATGGTATTTATTGTGAATTTATTGTCAAGACGCAACTAACTAATAAGCATGCTATCAGAACTAAATTATTATTTGAGCCACTTGTAAACTCAGTTAATCCAATCAAATTAACATTCAGAATAAGAGAGGCATTTAGGGTCTGGCACAAGACACGCAGAATGTTCCTATTTCTCCTGGAGTTTGGGAGACAAAGCCATAACAGCAGACTCTCAATATCTGGTATAAAGATAGCTAACTTTAAAATAAATAAACAGTACTGATAACCAGAAGTTAGATTTGTGCCAATTCATCATAACATTCAGAAAAATATTTTGCTCTGAAATGGCTATTATTTTGCTATTAAAGTGTCATCGAATCAGATATATTGCTCTGATTTATCTAATTTGAATGCTTTCAGATGTTGGGTTAACATGTTCCCTGACAACACTACCATAAATAAGATGACAAATAAACAAAAAGTACCTGATTGCTCAGCTGGTACATCTCAGAATTTGGCTCCTTACTCTTCCTTCACCCCAAGCCCATCTTTGGAATATTGTTGGGGACTGTACTCTGCTTTGACTGTCCTATTTGATTTATAAGAAGTTGATTGATTCTTTACTAGGGATAGAGGAAAAGCAGTAGACCATTCAGCCCCCTGATCCTTTTCTGTTGCTTGATTGTTCACTTAACTACATTTATCTTCGGCTGATCTATAGCCCACATTGTGATGAGTAGAGGCCTAGTCCCAGGACATTGCTGCAGGAATTCTTCAGGGTAGATATTTCCAAATCAAACTCTTCAGAAATCCAACATACCCTTCTACAGCAGATGGAACTTGAACCTCAGTTCCTCAGGGTAGTGTCCAAGCCCGAATTATCTTCAGCTATACTAGTAATGACCTTCTCTCCAACATAAGATTCAAAGTCAACATGTTCACTGGTAATTGTGGTGTTTGGCACCATTTGCAACTCCTTATATACTCCTTATGTTTATATGCAGCAACATCTGCACAGCGTTCAGGTTTGGGCAAATAATTGACGAGTGACATATTTGCTACTTAAATTCCAAACAATGACCAACGAGAGAATATTCAGCCATCTCCCCTTAACTTTCAACATCATTACTATCATTGACGACTTCACCATCAACACTCTGGGAGTCACCATTGGCATAGTGGCAGTACAATCTATCATCTAGCAAAACTGTGACCTCTACCACCTACAGCAACAATAGTTACGTGGTCACCATTAATGGTGTTCGTGTTAAAACTCAAATTTGACATTTACCATGGTGGGATTTGCATACCTATCCCCAGAACATTAATCTGTTATTCTAGATTACAGGATTCCCTAATTACCCCTGAGAAGCTTCTAGCAAGGATATCACCTCCTGCAAGTTCTGCTCCATGCCACACTATCCAGACTTGGAACTATATCACTGCTTCTTAACTATCACAGCATTAAAATCCTTGAACTCCTTCCTTAACAATATAGTGTGGTTATCTATGTACCACATGTATTGCACCCATTCAAGAAGGTAGCTTGCTAGAAGCTTCTCAGGGGTAATTAGGGAATCTTGTAATCTACAATAACAGATTAATGTTCTGGGGATTGGTATGCAAATCCCACCATGGTAAATGTCAAATTTGAGTTTTAACATAAAAGCCCATTAATGATGACCACATAACTATTGTTGTTTGTCATAAAAGTCCATCTGGTTCACGAATATCCTTTAGGGAAAGAAGTCTGACATCCTTTCCTGGTTTGGCCAACATGACTCCAGATCCACAGCAATGTAGTTGACACTTCACTGCCATCTGAAATGGCCAACCAAGCCACTCAGCTTATGAAAATTGCTACAAAGTCCAAACAAAGGAATGAAACCAGACAGAGCATCCAGCATTTATTTGGGCTTGGAAATAACAATGGCAAACTCAATCCAGTGAACCCTGCAAAGTCTTCCTTCCTAACATCTCAGGATTTGTGTCAAAAATCAGCAGAGACAGACTTAGACAGACAACCTCACAGAATCATACCTTACAGACAATATCCCCAGGCATAAACTTGAACACTGCTGCAAATGTGTTGCTGGAACAGCGCAGCAGGTCAGGCAGCATCCAGGGAACAGGAGAATCGACGTTTCGGGCATAAGCCCTTCTTCAGGAAACGTCGATTCTCCTGTTCCCTGGATGCTGCCTGACCTGCTGCGCTGTTCCAGCAACACATTTTCAGCTCTGATCTCCAGCATCTGCAGACCTCACTTTCTCCATAAACTTGAACACTGCCCTACCTACAAGATGGAGCCAGCAGTGGTATACAGTGGGAAGGAGCCATCACTCTTCTGTACACAATTAATGCACTTCTGAACCTAGTATCATCTGTAAACTCAAACATACAAATCTTCATCCAATTATCTAAAATACTAATCTATACAGTGAAATGCTGTATTGATTACTGGTCAAAACCACTTATCTCAACAGCTGAAGTACATTTTCTTCATCATCATCATTCCAGCTCTTATCTCTCAATCAGTTGTTCACTCATGTTGGATGGTTATGCCCAATTCTATGTACTTGCAAGTTTGCTAATCTCTTGTGCAGAATCTTATGAAAATCAAAACAGGTACCCTTCTGCCCAACATTTTTGGCAAAAAGATAAACTAGATTCCACACACACAAATTCACAGCAGCAGTTGGCCATTCACCCCTTCAGCCTGCTCCACAATTTGATAAGAACAAGGCTGATTTTATTGTGACCTCAATTCCTTTCCTGTCTACTCCTCATAGCTTCTTACTTGTCAAGGCAGTTGAAAAGTGTCAAATTCAATCTTAACAGTGTTCAATGATCCTCCCTCCACTGCTCTTTTGACTCACCCTCCAGAAATCTCTGAGTCATATTTGTTCAAGTGCTCAATACTCTGTCCCTGACGATAGATTCCAATAATGTCCTGATAACTGTCATTAAACTAACGTGTGTGTGTGTGTGTGTACATGCACATGTGTGTGCACATGTGTGTATAGAACATAACAGTGCAGTACTGGTCCTTCGGTCCTCAATGTTGCACGGACCTGTGGAACCAATCTGAAGCCCATCTAACCTACACTATTCAATTCTCATCAATATGCCCATCCAATGACCATTTAAATGCCCTTCCAGTTGGTGAGTCTACTCCTGTTGCAGGCAGTGCGTTCTATGGCCCTGCTATTACTGTGTGTGTTTAAAAAGTGAGCAAAGGATATGTATCATGAAAACTAATACCTTTTGCTTCTCAGTCACCAGCAAAAATGGCCAGACAATCTAGCAGTTCTGTACTTTCGAAGCAAGTATTTAAAACAAGAGCTTCATTGTAATATGCAAAATTACATGGTAAGGGCAGCATGGTGGCTCAGTGGTTAGCACTGCTGCCTCACAGCACCAAGGTCCCAGGTTCGATTCCAGCCTCGGGTGACTGCCTTTGTGGAGTTTGCACATTCTCCCCATGTCTGCATGGGTTTCCTCAGGGTGCTCCGGTTTCCTCCCACACTCCAAAGATGTGCAGGTTAGGTGAATTGGCCATGGGGAAAATGGATCTGGGTGGGCTACTCTGTGAAGGGTCGGTGTGGACTAGTTGGGCCGAGTGTCTGTTTCCACACAGTAGGGAATCTAATCTAAAAGAGAATGGGATGGAGAATGGCCTTCAAACAGGTTGTCATTTAAAAGGCAAATCAATATTCAGGCTACCTTGGGTGTTATTTTCACTTCACTATCCAAGTAAACATAGCGATAGGTGTAAACCAGTTTTAAGTCCCTTCGAAATGTCATTAAATCATTGGCCATCTGTCTATTTGCTGATCTCCAGTGTTTTCCACACATGTTATGAAGCACACTGCTTTAACTAAGCTTTTCTTTGAATTATATTTTATAAACTAATGCTTTTAGCACAGAAATGCAGTTTAATACAAATGCGTACCCAAGTTCAAGAAATCGAAGACCCTGTGCATACTCTTTTTCAAATCAGCAGCATGTTCTTCCAGCCGGAGAATGAGGAATTGGTTTGGATTGTAAACTGTAAACCAGTCCCACAGAAAGACTGCATATAACCCAATTTGCAATCTCACCTAAAGAGAAAAAGAAAGACAATACATTGTTTAGCAATTCCATCCTTTCTCCTCTGTTTACTTTGTGGTCAATCAATTTATGTCCATTGTACAGAATACTTTAAAGTATATAGCCCCATGTAGGGTCATAGAGATGTACAGCACGGAAACAGACCCTTCAGTCCATCTCATCCATGCTGACCAGTTTGGTTATACAGCAGTTTGGTATGATCAGTGCACTAACTTACTGCACCAAGCATGAATGGAGAGTTTCCCCTCTGTAGTTCCCCACAATCGAGAAGATATAACACAAAGGAATAAGATAACAAAGGAAACAAACCCATAGGGTTTTCATGACCTCCTCTTGTAACTTCAGCAAAAACCCTAATGAAATGGTGTGAATCTAGGATTCCAGTAATCTTTTGTTGAAGTTACAGTAACAAGCTGTAAAAAATCCTGACAGAAATATCAGGTTTGGAAAGCTGAGTCAACCCATGCCACTCAACAAAAATCTGGCTGTTGGTCAACTGGAAAGAGAGGCCAAAGAGATGATTCAGATATCTTCTTGATCAGGGAATGGTGCAGTCAGTGGCAAGTTTCAAGATCAGCAACGGTAAAAGGAATAAACAAGACACATGGCTCCATGTCTTAATTACATTCTAATAGGTATCTCAAATGTACTGAAATCAGTATGACTGGTATATTATCCCTCATCTGACCCCAGAGACCTGGGTGAAAACCAAGACAAGACAAATCAAGAAATTATAGGTTGGTGACATGAAACAGGGAGGGAAGATTGAGGTCAAGAAAGAATATCCAAAGTTCTCAAATTCTGGCAAAAAATGCAAACTGATGAGAGTAAAAGCCTTGATTTTAACACATTTAAGATTCAGGCAGGAAAAACTCACACAGTAACTGATTTCTGACATTGGAAAACTTAGCAGAGAAGAGCTGAATGCAGGACAAAGATTGCAGTCATAAATAAAAGAGAGACTTGTAACCAGAAATGAGAAAAGGATTGATTAAAGGCAGTCCAAGAAAACTAGAGAGATACTCATGGAAATGTCTCAGATATGAGATCAGTAATCTGTTTTGGTGGACTTTTTATAAAGGATTTATAGATCCCAAGGGAAAAATTCTGTACATTTCAAAATGTAGCTGAAAATTCCATAAATATTATTTTTTATTAAGCAAACTCTAATGCTCAATCCCTCTCGGAAAAGCATCGGAGGCTGAGGGGTGACCTTATAGAGGTTTACAAAATTATGAGGGGCATGGATAGGATAAATAGACAAAGTCTTTTCCCTGGGTCGGGGAGTCCAGAACTAGAGAACATAGGTTTAGGGTGAGAGGGGAAAGATATAAAAGAGACTTAAGGGGCAACTTTTTCACGCAGAGGGTGGTACATGTATGGAATGAGCTGCCAGAGGATGTGGTAGAGGCTGGTACAATTGCAACATTTAAAAGGCATTTGGATGGGTATATAAATAGGAAGGGTTTGGAGGGATATTGGCCCGGTGCTGGCAGGTGGGACTAGTTTGGGTTGGGATATCTGGTCAGCATGGATGGGTTGGACCAAAGGGTCCGTTTCGTGATGTACATCTGTATGACTCTGTGATTAAGCCACGTTAAAGATGACCCAGGCAATATTTTCCTGCCACAGCATGGAGGTGGTGGAATGGAATAGGAGCAATAAACTTCATTGACCCAAAGCTACATTATATTCTATTTTGGCATTACCTTCCAGCCAAAATAGTAATGTTTCCAAAACAAAATCTCAGACTTTGGTTATTCCCTAGAACTCAAATACAACAAGTCTTTATGTTACAATAATCCTACAGTTAGATTATAGTTACACGTCAACAGATAAAGTGACCATGAAATCAATACCTCTTCAAACAGCCACTATTTAGAAGGGGATGGAAGGGAAAAAAATGAAAACAAAATACAGAGCATATTGTTTTACAGAAAACTCATGATTACCGTAGAATCATTGTTCAGATTTCAACATTCTTCTGCAGTTCAAATGAGAATTATCATAAAGTGAACCAAATATTTTAAACAAACAGTGTTGGACATTAATTTTATTTTGGTGTAATGTTTAGGTTAAAATAATTTAGACAAAGACATTTGGTTTGAAAATGATGGCCAGAAAGCATTCCTGTTTATGCAACAAGGCTGCCATTTTGCAGGAACAAGTTAAAATTCCCTCAAGGAATGTCAAACTTGGGAAGCTGAGTCAATCCCTACCACTCTGCAAAAATCTGTTGTTGATCAATTGAAAAGAAATAATGACAGAAGGCCAAAGACGAGATGATTCAGATGTCTCCTTGATCAGGAAATGGAACAGTTAGTGGCAAGTTTCAAGATCGGGAACTGTAAAAAGAATAAATAAGACACTAGCTCCATATCTTAATTGCATTCTAAAAGGCATCACAACTGTACTGAACTCAGTATGACTCTTAGTTCATCCCTCATCTGACCCCAAAGACCTTAATGAAAAATCAAGATAAGACGTATCAAAAAAAAATCTTAGATTGGTGATATGAAACAGTGAGGGAAGACTGAAGGCAAGAAAGAATATTCAAAGTTATATTAGTAATAGTTACAGTTATTTGTGTATTCCTAACAGTTCTTTATTTCTAACGACCAAACAACAGATAACCTCAGATTAAATGATGCAAGTATCAGAATAGTTACATTTCTCACTTTGGACTATCTAGAGGAATGTTGGTCGAACTAAATGATTCATTTCAAACCATTTCAAGCAACTCATAGTATCACGTTAAAATGTAAGGTGAAGACATACAGCCCCATAAAGAGTTTGCAGAGCAAATCAACATCAATTACAACATTTTAAATAGTCCACAGTTGGTAAATTCTACAAGCTGGGGAATAAGGTAGTTTAATAAAAAATGAAATATGCATCAATTGTGTGAATTATGAGTGAATTAGTGAACGCAGAACTTGGACTTATCATTGAAGATAAGGAAAATTAGCCTGTAGATTTAATGGTCCCTTATTTGGATGCCAATGATCCCAAATAGATGCACTTCATTCTTCAGGAAATATATTATTGTAAATAAAACATGGATTGAATTGTATTATGAATTTTCTGCAGTTAATTTCAAGATAGCTAACTCAAAGAAAAACCAGCTACTTTCCATTGCCAGTCCATCAAAGTGATTAAATAGCAGGCACCAAGTTAGTGGAGGGGTATAAGGAGTCTGATTTTGTCCACAACTTAAAGAAGTAAAAATGCACTTTACTGCCAGAGATATTGGAATTTTGCTATCTAATCAAAAATGTTCTGAAAGTTTGACAGTGAAGCCCAAAATTTTCTGCCTTAGTGTCAGTGACCAATGGGATTTTCAAAGAGCAACTTCTGCCTAAAATGTCTGAGGCTACATCAATTAGCAGACAGAAATGAGAATCGTTGGAAGCAGAAACTGAGATATGCTGGAATAATAGAGGTTTCAGATGCAGATAGCATATTTTGAAGTTTTTAGTGCCAGAAACACAATTAAGTCATGGCTTTTTAATTTTAATATAGTGAGAAAAATCAGGTAACGATATTAAAAACATATTGTTTCGTTGGGACTATTTTACATGGCTAGAGATGCTTTAATTAGGATCCTTACTGGCCAGAGAAAACGTATGTGGCCTGGGCTAGATTCTAAAGTGTAAAGTGCATTCTAACACACTCTGTCACTATATCTTCTAAAATCTTTAAACAGTTTCAGCTGGTTATTATTCACTTGTCATCATACATACCTGCTAAAGAATATTTGTAGAGGAAAAGAAATATTATCAGAAATCAATGCAAATGACTAAGAAAATAACTTTAATAGGTAAACAAATCCTGCACTGCCCTCAAGCGAATTATGCTTGAGTTAGAATATAAAACACCTCAGAAGGTTCAGGGCTGAAGAACTGGATGGACATTAGAGCTTCACACATTTTTGAATTATGCCTTCAATGTCACACAAGGCTGATGGCATGAAAGTTCCTTTTAACATTGGAGATAAGGCTCCTAAGGGAAATGACTTTGAGCAGCTTCATCCCAGTTTCAAATGGGCAAGGGTGCTAAATTGCAAATAATGTAATACTTCTTGACACTAACTCAATTGTTACACATGGATGAGAGCTGTGGCAAATAGAGATGTCAATCTAATGCACTATGTAGATCTCTCCCAAGGCTTGAAAGAGTAATTTGCCTTGTATCTCTTCATTCTATACCTCAGCTATGGCTTGATGTTGCCAAGCGCACACAGAGCAGCAGTGGTGGGAGAAGAGTAAAGCAAACCTGGGGGTAAGCAGCAGCAGTGGCTTCCAGATAGACATCGAAGGAGCAGGGCTTCGACTGAGCACACTTAGAGCAGTCGCAGCAGTGGGAACAGAGTAAAGCGAACCTGAAGTCCAGTGGGACAGGAGGAAACCAGATATCACAGTTCAGAGAGTGACATTGGACCAATGGGAGCTGATTGGCAAGTCAGTCCTGGTGGGTATTTCCAAATTATATTAAATTGTGAGTCACAACTTAAGCAAGAGTAGGGACTTGTTTGGTTTATGTATTTCTTTTTAATCTTTACACCTAGGGTCCTTCTCATAAATCAGTATTCCATTTTGGAGGGTGGTGAGGGTGCTGGTTCCTCCAGGGATTGCAGACAGAGCCAAGTTTCTGGCACAACAAGCAGCCTGTCTTTACAGGAGGGGAAGAAGGGTAATGGTAATAGGGGATTTCACAGTCAGGGGAACAGATAGATGGCACCATGGCCATTAACATGACTCCAGGATGGCATGTTGCCCCCCTAGTGCTAGGCTCCAGGATGTCACTGAAGAACTGCAAGGCATCTGAAGGGAGAGGATGATAAGGTAGAGGTCACGGTTACATGTTGGCACCAATGACAGAGGTAGAAAGAGGAATGAGGTCTTGTATCAAGAATTCAGGGAGCTCGGCAATAGATGAAAAGACAGAACCTTTTAGATTGTTACCTCTGGGTTGTAATTAAAAACAAAATAGGCCCAGTGCCACCTAATGAGCACAGATATAAGAGAATAATGCAGAGGAGTGCATGGCTTAACAGTTGGTGCAGGAGACAGAGTTTTAGTTTTCTGGATCACTGGGGACCATTCCTGGGAAAGGTAGCATCTGTACAAGTGGAATCTGAACCAGAGAATGACTAACATTCTTGGGGGATGGTTTGCTAGTGTTGTTGGGAGGAGTTGTAACTAACTTGGCAGGAGTGGTAGTGGTGGGGGAGTGGGGGGTGGCACAGACTGTTAGCAGAATAAAACCACAGAATCATACAGTAAAACAATCAAGTCAGAGGCTGTATTAATTTTCAAGCGAGTAAAGATGGTCTTTACTTCAACACCAGACGTGCCAGGTAAGATGGTTGAGTTAGGGGTGAGGAGAAAGTGAGGACTGCAGATGCTGGAGAGTCAGAATCGAAAAGTGTGGCAGTGGAAAGGCAGAGCAGGTCTGGCAGCATTCGCGGAGCAGGAGAATCAACGTTTCGAGCATAAGCCAGTTAGGGGTGAGGCAGTATTATTAACTCAACATTCCGGGACATGAATCATTCAGGTGAAACAGAGGAGGGAGTAAAACAGGAGAAGGCATTGCATTATTACTTAATGATTCAGCTACTGCAGTAAGGAGAGATGGTATCTTGGAGGGGGCATCGAATGAAGTTTTGTGGGTAGAGCCGAAGACAAACAAAGTGCTGCCACATTTAAATTGAGAAGCAAATTTCTGCACAATTAAGAGAGATGTGTAAAAATAATAACAAAAAGATCATTACAGGAGATGGTTTCAACTTACCTGACATTAACTGGGATAAACATAGCATTTAGGACTTGGAATGGATTGGATTTTGTGAAGTGTGTGTAAGAGAACTTATTAGATCAATATGTAAAGGGCCCAACAAGGAATAGAGCTGTGCTTGATCTCATTCTGTGGGATGAAAGCAGGCAGGTGTTTGAGGTGGTGCTGGGGAATATTTTAGTGACAGTGATCACAACATGATTCAATTCAAGCTTATTATGGAGAAGTAATATATTAGTGGCAAACAAAAAGTTTTGTGTTGGGGGAAGAGTAGATTTTAGCAAAATAAAGCAGAAACTGGCCAAGAAAGACTGGAAACTGCTACTACTGGAGAAAACTACAAAAGAGCAGTGGGGGAGGGGAGGGGTATTTGAAAAGGAATTGAAGAGGGCACAACTCCAATACGTTTCCTCTAGGATGAAAGGGCTGAATTAACAAGCCGAGAGAACCATGGATGACCAAAGATTTAGATTAGATTTTAGATTAGATTTTTAGATTACATTACAGTGTGGAAACAGGCTCTTCGGCCCAACAAGTCCACACCGACCCGCCGAAGCGCAACCCACCCATACCCCTACATTTACCCCTTACCTAACACTATGGGTAATTTAGCATGGCCAATTCACCAGACCTGCACATCTTTGGACTGTGGGAGGAAACTGGAGCACCCGGAGGAAACCTACGCAGACACGGGGAGAACATGCAAACTCCACACAGTCAGTCGCCTGAGGCGGGAATTGAACCCGGGTCTCTGGCGCTGTAAGGCAGCAGTGCTAACCACTGTGCCACCCACATTATATTCCAGATATAATGAGAAAGAAAAAAAAGACTTTTAGTGGGTACAGGGAGTGTAGGGTGGAATGTAAGAAAGCACTTAGGAAAGCAAAGAGGGGATCTGCGAAAGCTCTGGCTGGTAAAAGTCAGTAAAATCCCAAGATATTTTGGAAATACATCAATGAGAAGCGGATAACCAGGGAAAGAGTAAGGGCCATTAGGGACCAAAAGGTTCAGTCTGTGGTGGAGTCAGAGGATATTGGTAGAGTATTGAACCAATGCTTCACATTCTTCTTCACCCAAGAGAATACGGGTGAAGACATGGATCCTGGCAGAGAGACTATGAGATGCTTGAGCAAATTGACAGAGAAGGACAAGGATTTGAGAGTGTGGTTAGGTTTAAAACAGGACAAACTTCCAGTCCCAGATGAATTGTGACCCAGGATGTTGTGGGAGGCAAGGGAGGAAATTGCATGGGTACTGACCCAAATTTCAAATTCCCCTCTGGCCATGGGGGAGGTGCTAGGGAACTGGACAATAACTAATGTAGTTCCGATACTTAAACAGGGCAGTAGAGATAAGTCAGAGAACTGCAGACCAGTGAGAGGGAAATTATTGGAGAAAATTCTGAAGGCGAGCATCCACTTCCACTTGGAGAGTTAAGGCATGATCAGGGATAGTCAGTGTGGCTTCATCAGAGGGAGGTCATGCCTAACAAATTTGATTGAATTTTTTTGGTGGTGAGCAGGTATGTAGATGAGGGTAGTGCAGGTGATGTATTTTATATGGATTTCAGCAAAGCCTTTAATAAGGTCCCACATAGGAAACTTACCAAGAAGGCAAATGAACGTGGGATACAGAGTAATTTGATAAAGTGGATTCAAAATTGGTTTAGTTGTAGGAGACAGAGGGTGATAACAGAAGGCTGCTTTAGAGACTGGAAGCCCATGTCCAATAACATACTACAGGGATCTGAGCTGGGTCCACTATTATTCAACATTTATATAAACAACATAAATGATTGTGAGGGGGTTGGTTTGTTAAGTTTGAAGTTGACACAAAGATTGATCAGGTGGTTAACAGTGAGGGTGTGTGTCATCATAAAGTTGTAAACAGAATGGTCAAATGGGCAGATGAGTTGCAAATGAAAATTACACTGAAATGTGTGAGGTGATATACTTTGGAAGGAGTAAATTGACAATAAAGTATTCAATGAATGACATGACACTAGAAAGTTCAATGGAACAAAGGGACCTGGTCCATTTGTCCACAGATTTCTGAAGGCACAAGGGCATGTTAGTAGGATGAGGAAGAAGGCATATGGGTCTTTTTCAATCGAAACATAGATTACAAAACCTGGGAAGTCATATTGGAGTTCTGGCAAACTTTGGTGAGAACACAGCTAGAGTACTGTGTGCAGTTCTAGTCACCACATTACAGGAAGGATGTGACTACACTGGAGGAATGCAGAGGAGATTCATCAGGCTGCTGCCAAGGATGGCAAATTTAAGTTATCAGGAAAGGTTAGATAGACTTGGGCTGTTTTCATTGGAGCAGAGAAGACTAAAGGGTGATCTGATTGAGATCTACAAGATTATGAGGGGCATGGACAGAGAGGCTAAGAAGCAGTTAAAGCATGGAACATTTTGACACTCATTATCATAGAATCATACAGTGCAGAAGAGGCCTTTCAGCCCATCAAGTCTGCATTGACATGTGAAGAAACACCTGACTTCAAAGTAATCCCATTTATCAGCACTTGGCCCATAGCCTTTAATGTTACGATGCACCAAGCCTTCATCCAGGTATTTCTTTTAAAAGAATGTGAGGCAATTTTCCTCTATCAACCTCCCAGGCAGCGCATTCTAGACTGTCAACACCTTCTGGGGACAACATTCCCCTGTTAACCTCTTGCCCTTCACCTTGACCTTGTGTCCCCTCTTTGAAAATCAAAATGACCTGAAAGAGTTATTAAAATCACATGGGGAGAGATATATGGGAGTATGCTGGGATGTACTAATCTGATTATGCATGATGTAGATATAGAAAAGACTGTTCCAACTAAGCAACATCCTTATAGACTTAACCCTCTGAAGTTGGCACAGGTTCAAAAAGAGATTGCATGCTCAAAGACAATATAAATCAAAGTAAGCTGCAGCGAATGGAACTCATCCATAGTAATGGTGCCAAAACTAAATGGTACCCAATGATTACATGTGGACTATCACAAAGTTAATGCAGTTACAAAATCAGATTCATAACGTATTCCAGGTTTGGAAGGTTGGATTGAAAAGGTGGGACAAGTAACATGTTTTTCAAAGTTGGACTTCCTCAGAGTATACTGTATCTTTATTAAAAAGAGTGAAGACAATTTTGGCTTTCATGACGTCGAATAGGCTATACTAGTTTAAAGTCATGCCATTGGTATGAAAAATGTGCCAGCCACATTTCAAAGATGAACCAATAAAATCAGGATTATCCAATTATGTGAATTTTCACCACACATGGAAGGAATGTTTGGAGAATCTATTGGAATTGTCTGATTGACTTTGGGAGGCAGACATGTGATACACCTGGTTAAGAATGAATTCGCAAAAGCCCAAGTAACATTCCCGGGCCATGTCGTTGGACATGGATAAGTAGCTCCACGGTATGTGAAAACAGAAGTTAGTGGAGGGCTTCCCATACCCCGATGAAGAAGGTAGGACTACAATTCTTGGGATTGAGTGGGTTTTATTGCATATTTGCACTGAGTTTTAGCAGTGAGGTTGCTCCACTGACTGACTTGTTAAAGAAGTGCAGAAAGTTTCAGTAGACACAGGAATGTCCAAAGGAATTTAACAGCCTAAAAGCTATGTTATCCACTGCTCCAATGTTAGCTACACCTAATTATGCAAAGGCATTCAATGTGGCTATTGATGCAAGTGATGTGGATGTCAGTGTTCTATCCTTGCAAGACGATGAGAAGATTGAAAAACCTATTGGGAATTTTTCTAGAAAATTGATTAGTCATCAGGAATATTTCACAATTTAGAAGGAGACATTGCGTTTGGTGTTGGCATTGCAACATTTCGACATTTATATCGCCAATAATGTGGCTGAGACAACTGTATATACTGATCATAACCGCTCAAGGATTTTGGGAAAATTTAAGGATAAAAACTCAGACTGTTTAGATGGAGCTTAGTGTTGTGACCACTCAATTCAAAAATTATATACATTGCAGGACAAGAAAATCTAATTGCAGATGCGTTGTCGTGGTTTTGATGAATTAAAACGGTAGTGTTCCGTGTTGGGAAAACAAAAGGACTGAAATGGACTACAGGAGTGTAATGTTTATGTACTGTAGTGTACTCATAGAGTAGGGTGACAATATTATGGCTTTAAGAGGTGTATTTTGTCCTTTTTTTAAATGAAAAAATGTTGAAACAAGTACTGAGCAGCGAGCTCAAAGCCAATAAAGTAAACAACTTGGGAGGCCTTGGGTTTTTTTTCAAAAGTTCAAACAGCCTGAATTGGTGGGGTCAGGCTCCCACAAAACCAGGATTTTTAGTTTTAGCTTTCAGCCGTTTCCGGGTCTTGAAACTGCATGTGGAAGCTCTCTCTGTTACAACTAAAAGCTGGGTTTCCCTTTCTGCTGCTAGAATTGCATGTAAGATCATCTATTTTACTGAATTTGTCTTTGCCAAGGGTGGGTTTACAGGATGTTACTATATGATAGTAGATAATTAGTAGTAGTTAATATGTATATTATTTTAAGTTTTCAATAGCGTTCCAGTTAAGCCAATTATTTTTAATTTTAATTTTGTCTGTATTTTCACTATAGTGTCAAAATAAAGTATGCTTTGCTTAAAACTGAGTAGTTTGACCAATCAAATTGTATCAGGAACGCAACATCTTACATTAACCTTTACAATAAGAAAACATTGGGGTCGAGACTATCTTCTTAAAATATTTTGAGGGGGTTTGGCCCAGTACATAATAGAGAATAAGTTTATTGTTTGGAATATGTTTTCCAAACTTATTCCAACTGTGACTCCCAATTTAAAGCTTGAAAATTATGAAGGCACTTCAGGGGGAACAGAGAGGTAGTTAATGACAGCAATGAGCACAGGGGCCTGCCTGCTAAAGTCAGAGCACAACTGTTGGAACTCAGTCAGAGCTGCCGACAGCTGCTGTCAGTTCAGGACTTGGGACCCCAAAATTTCTGCTTGTGACTCTACTTGGGGCCCATCCCCATTTTGGAAAGCCCAGTAGTAGCGGCTTCAATTTTGTTCCAGCATAGGACTGACCAGGAATCGCTCCAGCTCTTAAAGCCATTGGCTTGTGATGGAATAATATACAGATTGATACATAATCAGCTTGCCTTGGCTAAAAGTTCTCCTAAACATCACATCTTGTGGCTCTGGCTCAGAGGCAGTAGGTTGCTGGCCACTATTCCACAAAACCTGCCCCCTTCCTAAAGAATCTCAAAACCAAAATGGAGAAACATGGCACCAAGGTAATTTGAGTGCATATCATGTTTGCTAGCAAGTTGCTGCATTGCATGTAATTAAAACTACTACTAATAATGAACTATCACAGCAATCTAATTAATCACTCATTACCTATAATAATATATCAGAACCATTTACTACCTCCTATCAGTTATGTGACCCTTTCAGCTGATGCAACTGGATCTTTAATGCATTGAAAGTATGATTGCTGCAAATTCTAATCAACAAGCTCAGAATTGCAGTGTTTTTCCCAACTATTAACAATTAATTTAGTTGAAAGCCACAAAGTTGCTTCCATACAGCACCATAGAGTGAAATATTCTTCTCCAGTTCTCTGTCCAAAGACATGATTGTCACTCAGTGCCCAGACAGAATGAGCTCTGCACAGCTGGCAATTGGATCCAAACCAGCTGTCTAGCCAACTGATCAACTGGCTTGTACATCCCATCCCCTTACCACATGGTGTGTGAGTTGCTGTGGCAATTGGCACTTTGCACGCATGCTGTTGAGGTTAGCTATAGATTGTTGTGTTTCAGGCTCCAATTTTCACTTGGCTGACAAGAAATTTCACCCACTCTTATCAGCCACTACAGGTGTTGGTTGGAAGAATTTGCAGTTTGACTACATTGTCAAGGCACCTTCCTTGACCATTCAAGTCCTGGAGTGGCAAGTAAATCCAGAGCTTGTAGCTCAGAGGTAGAGACACTTCCCACCTATGCCACAATAGAACTGAAGGCATTATTGTTGGAGGAGTTGCAATTTACATTGTTTTATTAATGCACATCTATTTTGATAGACAGAGGTACTTGCTCTTTAAATGACTGTCACGAAAAAGTACTTACAGGCATGGCAGAGTTCACGGTGCAGTTATATACACAGGATCTAAGAGAAGAGTGCATCAAACATCCATTGAATATTTGCAGTGAATCTTTTACTTTTTCATGAAAGTCCTCGACAGATTTGTTTGCGCTTATGAAGTACAAATAATCAGAATACAGCCTAAAAAAGATGGGAATACGTTATTATAAAAATGCATTAATTGAGTGACTTAACTCCAGTGAAATACTCAGTAAACTGCATGATCAGGTTCGATTCCAGCCTTGGGTGAATGTCTGTGTGGAGTTTGTACATTCTCCCCATGTCTGCATGGGTTTCCTCCCATAGTTCAAAGATGGGTAGGTTAGATGAATTGGCCGTACTAAAATTGCCCATACTGTTCAGGGATGTGTAGGCTAGATGCATTAGTCAGGGGAAATCTAGAGTAATAGGGTCATGGTCTGGGTCTGGGTGGGATACTCTTCCAAGAGTCAGGGTGGACTTGTTGGGCCGAATGTAGGGATTCTATGATTCTACAAAAGCAAGTTTTTTTTCTACCCCATATTATTGCTTTTCCTCAACATGACATTTTAAAACACTAATTTCTTCTGTGGTTACATAATCAATTGAGTAGTTTCAGGCATGAAATAATAAACTTCTTAAACTCCAAATTTTAGCCTAAAGTTTAAAAATGCAACTCGTTTGACATTGCTATTGTATTCCTCTGATATCTTACATAAGCAATAGTTGTTCAAAATGGAAAAAAAGAAGTTTCACCACTAGTATTGCCTTTAATCTCTCCAATAACTATAATCAATTATCTTTTCTCCATATCTGCTGATTGTTTGAAAGGATTTGTGATGATGTTCCTCCTTTAACAAGGTTATGTTGCCCTTGGTTTTCTTTCAGAGAAGTCGTAAAAGACACAGACTATGAAAAGTCTGTGTTTGGATGGGTTTTAGGGCCAGTTTGATTATAGTGAATAGATACTGCCTCAGGCAATAGGTTTTCAAGTTAAAAAAACACTTGTAAAATGAAAGGGGTCTGGCATGGTCCATAACAGATTGAAGTGGAAGAACAAAATATCCTAAAAATGTGTGGAGCTTGTTGTAGAGGGGCTTGATGTTGATTCTAGTAGCACAAGGGAATTGACCTAAGAGCCAGAGAGCTGAATAACAGGATAGCTGAAAGAAAGTAACTGAATGCAGCTTAGTAAATTTAGATTTATTTTAAGCTTGATTGATTAAGATCTTCAGAATTCATTGCTAAGAGCAAAAAACTTGAGGTTGAGGAAAAGGGTTCATAAAATATAATGAAAATTCAGAATGAAGAGTGTTAAAAATTAGTCGTATTCCTTTACAATGACTTGATTTTAATGGTAAAGTAGGTATGCATGTGTGTGCATATGCATTTTGTATGCAAATGCTCTAAGCTAAGTAAGTCCAAACTCTTTACATCCAAAGACTATATCCATTTATAATGAGAATTGGTTGGCCCTTAGCAATTAGATGGCAAAGAAGCAAATTATACAGGTCTTAACTTTTCAGAACATGGATGTAAACAACAGAAGGAAAAAAAAATCGCAGGAGCGATATATTTGAATTACTCAATAAGAATTACTATATGTAGCTATATGTAAAAATTAGCCAAAAAGAAAATAGAACCATAAGTTAACAAAGAAACAACAGAAAACAGGCTTTACTGCTTGGTCAACATTCTTCACAGACGGCATTGATGGGATTCACATGGTAAATGATTTAGTCTGTCCCAAACTGATATGCAATATCTGAGTAGTCCTCGCACATGTGGACTGTAATTGTGTCCTCCTTCCACCCCATTAAAGGGCAATCCCAATAAGCTTTAGCAGATCCTTTGGTAGTTCTATTCCAGTTAAATATTAGAACATTCAACTGTGACCCAAGAATGCTGCAAGATCCAAGGAGATTCATGAAAGACATAACTTCTTGTAATCTCCAGTGTTTTATCAAAGCCAGTGAGTACATCCCATGTATCTAGTCCAAAAGTACAATGTACAACTGCATCTAAAAGGCCATCTCCTCTCACTGTTCTAAACTCTTCATCACCTAACCAAATCAGTATCTCACCAGTTTTCCATTTCCCACCTAATTGACAACACAGTTTTCAAAATACTTGTAATTTTTTTCTAAAAATACTGTCCTAGTCCTCTCAGATTAATAGGAAGTATTGTTTTGTGACTGATGAGGCAATTCATTAGCATTTGGATTTCTCTGACACATATGTACATATCTAGCTTAGAAAAACATCTACCTACATTTTAAGATACCAACTGATTTTTTTATTTGCTGAGTTCCTCAAAGGGGCAGCCCTAACATTTGGCATCAATAATAACTGAAAAAAAAAGCAAGTAGGTCTGGGACTGAAAATGAGCAAGTGTCAATGTTGTATAACTGAAGACCCTGTAGATAAAGATTCCCGGACACAGTTGCAGCTGAGCAAAAAAAAACTTGACACTTAGCCACTTTATATCTGACCTGGTCAAGCATGATGCTAGCAACTGATTGCCAAAGTAGCAAAATTACCCTTAAATGCGGAGACTGGTACTTTCACCTTAGTGGCAAGTATTTACAAAAAATATTTAATGTTAATACCATGAGAATAAAGAAAATCCACACAAATGTTTTAATCAGTGGCTACTTTGGATAGTAATGTAAAGTGACAAGATATTTTGTAACTGGTAGTACAGATTGGGTGTCAGGAACAGTGAGCATATATTAAATTGAGGTCCCAATAGAAATATATGATGTACAATTATAGATGGAATGATAATCTTCCTTTTAGAAATTAAATTGAATGACCAAGTTTTGCTTTAAACTATGGAAATCTCATCAGCACAGACTTTTTTTAAAAAAGAAATTACATTTCTGGTCCAAATTATTTGAATGCAGATACTTGTATTTTTGTTGCTAAGCTTAATCTGGCTAATAATTTTGAATATTGCCAGTACTGGCTGAAAACCTGGAATAACTGCATGAGGAATATTGGATTTTCAGTAAAGTTACTCCTTTGTTATATCAGTGACATTGTTTCAGGAGAGGACCTCCTTTTGCATCGTTTTGCCCCACTTACATTGGTCAGGTGGTACTGCCCACAGACAGTGGCTCCAGTTTCCTCTAAGGAGAAAGTGAGGTCTGCAGATGCTGGAGATCAGAGATGGAAATGTGTTGCTGGAAAAGCGCAGCAGGTCAGGCAGCATCTAGGGAACAGGAGAATCGACGTTTCGGGCATTAGCCCTTCTTCAGGAATGAGGAAAGTTGGTCCAGCAGGCTAAGATAAAAGATAGGGAGGAGGGACTTGGGGGAGGGGCGTCGGAAATGTGATAGGTGGAAAGAGGTCAAGGTGAGGGTGATAGGTCAGACTGGGGTGGGGGCGGAGAGGTGGGGAAGAAGATTGCAGGTTAGGAAGGCGGTGCTGAATTTGATGGATTCTGTTTGAGAATGTGGCTGAAGAGCTTCTATGCAGTTTAGATTATTATGCTGCACTTTGTTCTGTTTAAATACTTAATTTACTTATTTCATCAGCTTCAGAGGAAGGGGGACTTCCTGTTTTTGTCTACATCTCGGTCAGTCTAGGTTATGGGGTGTTAACAACAGGTGGTAAGTGTTTATTACTTGGGCTATTTTACAATGAACAGGGCTTGTTTTGTATCTGTTGTGTTGTGTTCCTCTTTGATCTGGAGTTCTTGCCACCAGTCTGCATTTTTAAATATTTTCATAACTATTCTTG
>NC_057731.1:29146577-29169337 GCF_004010195.1 Chiloscyllium plagiosum | reverse complement strand
AAATGTGTTGCTGGAAAAGCGCAGCAGGTCAGGCAGCATCCAGGGAACAGGAGAATCGACGTTTCGGGCATAAGCCCTTCTTCAGGAATGAGGAACGTTTGTCCAGCAGGCTAAGATAAAAGGTAGGGAGGAGGGACTTGGGGGCGGGGCGTCGGAAATGTGATAGGTGGAAAGAGGTCAAGGTGAGGGTGATAGGTCAGACTGGGGTGGGGGCGGAGAGGTCGGGAAGAAGATTGCAGGTTAGGAAGGCGGTGCTGAATTTGATGGATTTGACTGAGACAGGCTGGGGGGAGGGGAAATGAGGAAACTGGTGAAATCCTCTTCCCGACCTCTCCGCCCCCACCCCAATCTGTCCTATACCCTTCACCTTGACCTCTTTCCACCTATCACATTTCCGACGCCCCTCCTCCAAGTCCCTCCTCCCTATCTTTTATCTTAGCCTGCTGGACCAACTTTCCTCATTCCTGAAGAAGGGCTAATGCCCGAAACGTCGATTCTCCTGTTCCCTAGATGCTGCCTGACCTGCTGCGCTTTTCCAGCAACACATTTCCATCCCAGTTTCCTCTAAAACCTGCACAAAAATACATTAGGTTTTGGCTGCCACGTTGACTGCAGCTGAAACACTAGCAGTGGCACAGCATTACTTCTGTGCCAAGCCACTGACTTGGATAAATCTCAGAGACAACTAACACAGATTTGCCAATTTCAGATACAGTGGTTACACACCATCTGCTCAATGCCAAATTTCTACCACAGTTCTGGCCTTCGTTCAACTCAAAATCCATAACAGGCTATTACATCTAAAGCACTTCAACAATCATTGCCATAGCAATCCAAAATGTTTGGCACTCCACAAGCAGTCCAAACCACTGTCAATGATGCAATTCCTCCAGATGGCCCTGAGATTTTCTAGGATACTATTCCACAGATACCTTGCCCAAAAGTTGGAAAGAACCTGAAAACTGGAATCAATTTACAGAGGAATTTAATGGCAGAGCTCCAGACAATCCTCATGCGATATCCACAAACCAACTAAAGTTCATTCAGATGCATCGACTCTGCTTGATTTTCCTTCTCTCCCTCAAAATGTTGAGATTCACATAAGGATTCCAAAATCATCACAACTAAGATTAGTCAACTCAGCAAAGAATCAGGCTTTAGGATTTTGTAAGATGTCAGATTCAATATCATGCACATATTTATCCACTAACACTTTTAAAGCCCAGCACTTGGAGTTTAAGTAACAACAGGTCAAAAAATATTTATTCCAGAATCTTTTAGCCTACTCTTGATAAAGCATTTATTTTTGTATTGATTCAATCATTTGAATTAAGCAATGTAGTCGTTAGTTCTTGAAAAGGTCAACTTTGTTAAAAGTGAACTAAAATGTTTATGCACTGTTTGTTACGGGGAATCTGTTTCAGTTTACATTCATTTCTTCCTACTATTCAAACAGTATCCTGAGTCACACAAATGTTGAATTACACATGAAAACATCAGGATATAGCAGAAACATTAGGCAGCATGGAAATTAGGCGGTAAGCACGATTTAGAACAGTCATTAACACACAGGTATAACGCTTTGCAAGACCTCAGGTTTCCTAACGGTTTGGCAATAAAACACAGGCAATGAACAAAGGCTGCAAACTAACCTCTCAACAGGGTCCCTCAGCATAACAATAAGTTTAGCAGATGGCAGAACTGCATGAAGGAAGTCCTGAATTAAATATGGTGGTTCACCATCAGCAGTGCGATGATAGAAATTCTGCCAAGCATTATTATCCCACATTGTGGAAGCACTTGCCTCACCTAAAAAGAAATGTATTTTTTTCAATAAATAATGAAATTAAGTGGATGCAAATCGCATATGCAACTCGCCATTAAATCTCAGCTCTGCCGAGATCGTAACATAATGAGAGACCTAACAATGAACTTGTTCCCTGCTCTCTTTGATTAGGATTGATGCAAGGCCTGGGAGACAAAGAGGAGAAAGGGAACAAAATGTGCTTTAAAAAAGAAATCAGGTACAGACAAATGAAATTTTGACAGCTGCTTTTACTTAGAATGACTTTCATGTGGTAATCCAGTAAAAGATCAGCTGCAATAGAATTAAGGCATTCACGCTACTAACGAAGACTGAACTGTTCCTGAAAATTATCAGACTTTCCATCAGCAAGTAGAAAATTGAAATTGCCTCTGAAATATATGTTTTGAAAAACATTTCCATACAAATGGTGCTCATTATTTGTTATTAGACACACTATAACAAGTACATAACATGCTCAACTTGTGATTTAGAATGACACCACTTTTGAGAGCAAAAATATTCATTTTAATAAAATATAGGTGAATATAGCAACTCACCAATGACCATGTTGCTTTTAATTGGTTGTTCAGCAGAAGCATTGGCTATCTGACTCTGAATCTGATGAGCTGCCAGATCAAACAGATCCAGATAATCTTCAATTTGGTATCGGTCATGGAAACCATTCCAGGGTTGAATAATACCTGCCAAACAAAAATATGTTTTAGTACAGAAATTATAACACACCACACAATTTTTCAAATGTCCTTCTCATTAAATGGATCCGAGAACCAACTTAATGTTTTTGAGATTATTTTGAGATTACAGATTCAAAAAAGAGTGTTGCGAATTATGTTTTAGTATTGTGCAAATCTAATAAGCAGTATTGTACTTTTTAAGCACAGAGTTGCTACTGTCCCATCTTCACACAATACATGAAGTAAAATGCTGTACCAAGAATTGTTGATGACATATGATTTTGGACCAGCAATGCACATAGTTTGAAAGTTCAGACCCCACTACAGCAAGTTATAGAACACAGTTTCAACAAAACTAAACAACTCTTGGTCTCGTACCATAAAATATTCGCAAAATGTGCTGATTGGTTGACATTGGTTCACTAGTGCATGTCCAGTATAGTTGTGTTTCCTCCCACAGGCCAGACAACTTCAATATCATTATTTCTGATCAACTTTTGATATCCTATTGAAATGAAAACCTCCATTTGATTGTTTAGGTGTGAAAAATCAGTGCAAGATACAATAATAAACAAAATAGTAAATGAACCAATGAGTGTGTTAATCGTTAAGTGTGTATAAGAAAGTTTTCTGATTCAATATGTGGATGTACCTACTAGAGAAGATGCAAAACTTGGCCTACTCTTGGGAAATAAGACAGGGCACGTAACTGAGGTGTCAGTGGAGGAGCACTTTGCAGCCAGTAACCATAATTCTATTAGTTTTAAAATAGTGATGGAAAAGGACAGACCAGATCTAAAAGTTGAAGTTCTAAGTTGGAGGAAGACTAATTTTGACGGTATTAGGCAAGAACTTTCAAAAGCTGACTGGGGGCAGATGTTTACAGGTAAAGGGTTAGCTGGAAAATGGGAAGCCTTTAAAAATGAGATAATGAGAATCCAGAGGCATATATTCCTGTTAGGGTGAAAGATAAGGCTGGTAGGTGTAGGGAATGCTGAATGACGAGAGGGATGGACATTCTGGTTAAGACAAAGAAGGAAGCATATGTTAGATATAGACACGGGAGATCGAGTGAACTTTTTAGAAGAGTATAAAGGCAGTAGGAGTATTCTTAAGAGGAAAATCAGGAAGGCAAAAATGGAACAGGAGATAGCTCTGGCAATTAGGATTAAGGAGAATCCAAAATGTCTTTACAAATACATTAAGGACAAAAGAGTAACTCGGGAAAAAACAGGGCTCCTCAAAGATCAGCAAAGCAGCCTTTGTGTGGAGCCGCAGGAGATGGACGAGATACTAAACAAGTATTTTGCATCAATATTTACTGTGAAGGAGGACATGGAAGATATAGAATGTGAGGAACTAGATGGTGACATTTTGAAAAATGTCCACATTATAGAAGTGTGGGTACTGGATGTCTTGAAACGCATAAAAGTGGATAAATCCCTAGGACCTGTTCAGGTGTACCTGAGAGCTCTGTGAGAAGCTAGGGAAGTGACTGCTGGGCCCCTTGTTGAGATATTTGTATCATCGATATTCACAGGTGAGGTGCTGGAAGACTGGAGGTCACTATTTAAGAAAGGTGGTAAGGAAATAGCTAGGGAACTACAGACTGGTGAGCCTGACAGCGGTGGTGGACAAGTTGTTGGAGGAATCCTGAGGGATAGGATTTACATGTATTTAGAAAGGCAAGAATTGATTGGGAATAGTCAGCATGGTTTTGTGGTTGGGAAATCATGTCACACAAGGCTTGGGGTGAGAGGAGAAAGATTTAAAAGGGACCTAAGGGGCAATGTTTTCACACAGAGGGTGGTGTGTGGCACACACGTCCCATGGCTGAAAAAAAATCACACCTATTAGTCATTGATTAAGTGCTCTTGGTAAACACACTTATGAGGAAGCCTGGACATTTTTGCTCACAATAACATTGATAGGAATAATCACTACCCAGTATTTGAAAAGAGAGTCTTAGTTTCACAGCAGGTAAACCTTTCATCATATACAGTAATACTTTTACTGTGACAAACTGAGGACAAATTTGGTTATCTATTCAGATATCTATAAGGCACCTTCATTCTTCAATAGCAGTATAATATACGACCATAATCTATAATTCATGACACTCTCACTATCAAGTTAAGATCTAACCTTTGTGTGCATGAGGGGACAATAAATATCTCCAGAGCAGTAACAGGTAAAATCTTGGAACAGGGTATTATATACTGATGAAGCTCCAAAACTGGACTCTGGAAAGGGAAAAAGGAAAGGCTACTGGTAGAGCTTTCCTGACGCAGGGCTTATGCCCGAAACGTCTATTTTCCTGCTCCTTGGATGCTGCCTGACCTGCTGTGCTTTTCCAGCACCACTCTAACCTAGACTCTGGTTTTCAGCATCTGCAGTCCTCACGTTTGCCTACTGCTAGAGCTAGTCAATCACCAGTAACTTGATTAAAGTTCTGTAATGGAACCACACTGAGTCAAGAACAGTGGTAGATAATTACAGAAGTATTGGGGAAATAAGATATTTAACCAATTCATCATTTCAAATGTTAGATTCCTGCTCATCCCAGTAAGAGATAACATTTAGAATATGCTTCCTTTATCCTATTTTTGAAGCATTTCCAAACACCATCCATTGAAATACGGAGTAGACAATGCCACATCATCATAGCTGCTAAAAACCAAGCAATTTGATGCACAAGACATAATGATGTAAAGTGTTTGTAAGTTGCATGCAGTATGATTGAAGTGTCTTTACATAATTCTGGTCACAGCACTTGTTTGAATGAGTGACAGATTTAGCCAAAACTCTTTCCGTGCAGCTTTGGGACTGACATCTATACAACAATATGAAAAAAATTGCCCAAGGATGCCTCTGTCACGGAAAGCAGTACAAATCTAAACCAATCAATATTGCCCTATTACCAGCAAACTGTTGGATGGATCCATCATATGATGTTTTCTCACCAAAAATGTGCTCACTGACAGTCAGGTTGGTTTCCACCAGAACCATTCTCGTCCAGATTTTGTCAGGCCCTTTAACAGGAGCTATATTCCATGGAAGGTTGGAGGCAGTCACAGAAACAACTTACCTGCGTCTACCATTTCTGTCCCATTAAGTATTTTGTACGTTTCTTTGAGACCACCTCTCCTGCTTCAAAATCTCAGAGATTAAAGGTTCAGCTTTCCCAATTTCTCTTTTCAGGACAGTCCCACCATCCTGTCTGGTGAATATTTGTTGCACTTCCTCATTGGCAATTGCATCTTTCCTGAGATGAGGAGACCAAAACTAGACACACAATACTCCAGGCACAGTCTAAACAAATTTCTATACAACTGAAACAAGACTTCACTAATCTTGTATTTAAATCCTCTTGTATCAAACAGTTATCATTCTACCAGCCTTGCTAATAGTTTATTCTACACATGTCTTTCTCCTACCAAAGATGTATGGATTGGGTTGTGAGAGATGGAGGAGGAGGCTGGTACAATTACAACATTTAAAAGGCATCTGGATGGGTACATGAATAGGAGGGGTTTAGAGGGATTTGGACCAAATACTGGCAAATGGGACTAGATTAATTTAGGATATCTGGTTGGCATGAACGAGTTGGACCGCTGGATCTGTTTCCAAGCTGTACAGCTCTATGACTCTAAGACAATCTCAGATTGTTCCACATTTTATTCCATCTGCCATGATCTTGCCCATTCACTAAAACTGATGAAAACTCCCTGAAGCCATTTTACATCTTCCTCACAATCATACATTCTCACTAGGCTTTGCATCATCCACAAATTTAGAAATATTATATTTGGCGACTGCCTACAAATCATTGATATATATAATTGTGAACAGCTGGGGCCCAAATACTGTTCCTCACGGTACCTACTGGTCACAGCCTGCCAATGCAAGAGTGACCATTCATTCCTTCAGTTTTCTGTCAGTTAGCTAATCATTAATCCATGCCAGTACACTATTGTCTATTCCATGTGAGTTATTTTTTTCAAATAGGCCACTCTGGATCAAAAGCTTTCTGAAAGTCTAAAATATACTATGTCCATTGGCTCTCCTTTATAAATTTTGTTAGTACAACTTCAAAACGTTCCAAAAGTTTGTCAAATACAATTGCCCATTCACAAATCCATACAGACTATGCTCAATAGATCAGATAAATAGGACATGGGACAGCATCCAGGCTTGGACTGACATGTGGAAGACAATATTTACAACACATACCACTAAGTTCTGAGTAATAACTATCCAACAATGAGAAAAAGCTAAATACATCTCCCTGACCTTCAATGGCACAGCCATCATAGAAATACCATCAACATCCAATGGATTATTAGCATCTATGGAATTTTAACTAGAAATGATATTAATGATAACAGTACAAGAATTGGGTGGATAACAGATACACTGATAAATTACTCAACTTGCTACCTCAAAGCTTCTTGACCAATCACCAGGTTCTAGTCAGGATTATAATGGAATGCTCACCAGTCACTTGAGCAGCCTGAAGCCATCTACAGGTACTTGGTCAGTATCACTGAACTCAGCAAATACCAATTTACTGTTAATGTTCTGTGGCTGAACTAGACATTTACTAAAGTAACTTCTATAACATTCCTCTTTATATTTTCATCTGAAAGGGTTAATGCTGAGGAATGCTGTAAGTATACCATCCACAGTAATGGTGTCATATTCTTTTGTGGGCAGAACAGCTTAAGGTCTCAAAAGAATGAAACCTAACCTCTGAGCCTCCTCAAAGTCTCTAAAGCCAAGTTTATCATATGATTGTAACCTGTAATGTGCTGACATGCAATAAAATACATCCTGTTTACTACAAGAGCATTTTCTATTTGGACCAGGAAGTAATTTTCCTTGACCACAGCAGACCAACAATCCCCTCTAAGTCCTACACTTAAAGAGGATGGTGCCAGCAACTTTCATCATCAGCATTAGCTTGTATAGTGTCGCAATCTGGTGTGCCCATACAACAGTAATCTAATGTGTTCTGGGGTGGCATGGTGGCTCAGTGGTTAGCAGCGCTGCCTCACAGCACCAGTGACCTGGGTTCGATTCCAATCTCAGGCGACTGTCTGTGTGGAATTTGCACATTCGCCATGTGTCTGCGTGTGTTTTCTCCAGGTGCTCTGGTTTCCTCCCATAGTCTAAAGATGTGCAGGTCAAAGGCAGCACAGTGGTTCAGTGGTAAGCATTGCTGCCTCACAGCGCCAGGGACTCTGGTTAAATTCCAGCCTCGGGCGACTGTCTGTGTGGAGTTTGCACATTCTCCCTGTGTCTGTGAGGGTTTCCTCCCGCAATCCAAAATATGCAGGTTAGGTGAATTAGCCATGCTAAATTGCCCATAGTGTTAGGGTATTACTCAGGGGTAAATGTAGGGAAACGAGTCCGGGTGAGTTACTCTTTGGAAGGTTGGTGTGGACTTGTTGGGCTAAAGGACCTGTTTCCACACCGTAGATAACCTAATCTATTAGGCGGCATGATGGTTCAGTGGTGAGCACTGCTGCCTCACAGTGCCAGGGACCCAGGTTTGATTCCAGCCTCAGGCGACTGTCTGTGTGGAGTTTGCACATTCTCTCTGTGTCTGTGTGGGTTTCCTCCGGGTGCTCCGGTTTCCTCCCACAGTCCAAAGATGTACAGGTCAGGTGAATTGGCCATGCTAAATCGTCCATACTGTTAGGTGCATCCGTCAAACGGAAGTGGGTCTGGGTGTGTTATTCTTCGGAGGGTCAGTGTGGACATGTTGAGCCGAAGGCCCTGTCTCCACACTATAGGGAATCTAATTCAATCTTAAAGGTGAATTGGCCATGCTAAATTGCCCCTAGCATTAGGTGCATTAGTCAGGGGTAAATGTCGGGGAATGGGTCTGGAGGGATTACACTTCGTAGGGTCGGTGTGGATTTGTTAGGCTGAAGAGCCTGTTTCCATCCTGTAGAGAATCCAATTCACCCCGTACGACAAGGCAGGCAGCAAGAGAAAGATAACGGGAACATCACTACCTTGAAGGCCTCCTTTAAATCAATCGCCTCTTGACCCAGACTTGTATCACCATTTCTGTGCTACAATTTGATCAAGATTTTGGAATGCCCTGTCACTGAGGGAACAAAAACATCACTCTTCACAAAGATGTATCGATGTGGTAAGGTAACTTGAAATGCCAATCAATGCAGCATTATCAGAGTTTCCCACATTCTGAAATTAAATATTAACATGTGCAACTTTAAGGACTTTGGAAACCATGATGGCTTTATTCATGTGGCATACATAAAATTGTCTAAACAAAAGCCCTCAGTTTTCAAGCTTTGCATTGGAGCTAATATTCTTGAGGATCTACCTCATCTCCATTAGTCTGATGGATTACAACTCATTCCAAGACTTCTTGCAGGCAGTGTAATATTTTCAGCTGGAAGTAAAGATGGGGGAAAAAAAAAGTGGAGTTGACTGTATGGCGAACTCTTCAGGCATCAAACTCACGTCTTGATTTTCTTTTTTGGAGCAGGTCATGGGGACAGATGTTGGGGGAGGGAGGCAAGGAAGATAAAGAAGAGTACTGGATCTTGACAGGATGACCAAGTTTTAAAGCAACAGTAATACTTAACCTGATAGAAGATCCAAACGTTTATCTGTTAGTTGTTAGGAGATAATCTGCACCAAATAATTCATATGACATAATGAAATCTTACTTGTGTTGCTTTGTATGCTCAATTATTCTGAAACAATATAATTTAATGATTGATATTTAGTCTCATTCTACCAAACATTGTGAATGGACACCTTAAAAGAGGACCTACACAACAGATCGAAACATCTAGTTCTGATCACGAGAATACTATTGTTACAAGGCCAAATTATGTGTGCATTTAGTTAGATAGCAGAACACTGACACATCTCCAAGAAGTTCAGGTTGCTTATGTGTGTTATAGATAACACGGTATGTGAGAGAATCTCTACAGGAAGACCCCAAGCTTTTAAAATATTAAAGGAAAATTAAAACACAAACATATCTGATAATAATAATATTACAGTCAAGTAAATGTGAATAAATTGAAGCATGTTGCTGAATTTATCCCAATCAGTAGTGAAATTATACCATGATAACTATATTATATCACAAATAATTTTAAAGCACTTAGGTATGCCTACATTCACCCGCCAAACATTAAACCCGTTTGCCTCTCAGGAATCAAGGCACACATTCAAATCTAATTCAAAATATCAACTGTCAAAAATAATAAAGTATTTTGCAAATGAACATTTGAAAATTGAATGCAAGGCATATTGTACAACGGGAGAACCAAAATCTGCCTTCAAAAAAATCAAAAACAGGTTTAATTTTCTCTGAAGCGATCTTAAGCTGTCAGAATTACTCAAAGCATGACATCAGCTGACAGTCAGCTGTCACATCAAGTGATATCATGAAGGGACAATTCTACCAAGAAAACCATCTCATATACAGAGATGGAGCACACAAGGTGGAGCAAAAACATAGATGACATGATTTTTGGTGACATAAGAAACTATCGAAAAGTTTAGCAACAAATTAAAATCACAGAATTCAAAAACAATGCCTAATATAAATCTATGGCACATGGAAAGAAGCCAATACATTGCAAATGCAATGTGCAGAACTTTTTTTTTAAGTCTTTGGAGAAAATTACAAAGATTCAAGGGAATACTAAATGTTAGAGACAAAATTTACCTTATCTAGAAAGATCTGATGCGTGATATTTGAGGGGGGACAATTGCCTAGTGGTATTATCGCTAGTTAATTAATGAAGTCCTCACTTTCTCCTAATTAATCCAGACTTCCAGGCAACATTCTGAGAACCTGGGTTCAAATCCCATCATGGCAGATAAAGAATAATCTGGGAAAAAAAAGAGTCTAATGATGAAACTGTTGGCGGTTGTCTGGTTCATTAATGTCCTTTAGGGCTGAGGGACAAGATGCACATGTATTTGGAAAGGCAAGGACTGATTAGGGATAGTCAATATGACTTTTTGCATGGAAAACCATGTCTCACAAGCTTCACTGAGTTTTTTGAAGAAGTAACAAAGAGGATTGATGAGGCCAGAGCAGTGGACGTGACCTATATGGACTTCAGTAAGGCGTTCGACAAGGTTCCCCATGGGAAACTGGTTAGCAAGGTTAGGTCTCATGGAATACAGGGACAACTAGCCATTTGGATACAGAACTGGCTCAAAAGGTAGCAGACAGAGGATAGTGGTGAAGGGTTGTTTTTCAGACTGGAGGCCTGTGACCAGAGAAGTACCATAAAGATTGGTGCTGAGTCCACTACTTTTTGTCATTGATATAAATGATTTGGATGTGAGCATAAGAGGTATAGTGTGCAGATGACACCAAAATTGGAGGTGTAGGAGCGAAGGAGGTTACCTCAGATTACAACGGAATCTTGATCAGATGGGCCAATGGGCTGAGAAGTGGCAGATGGAGTTTAATTTAGATAAATGCAAATCTTAGCAGGACGTATACACTTAATGGTAAGGTCCTAGGGGGTTCTGCTGAACAAAGAGACCTGAAGTGCAGGTTCATAACTCCTTGAAAGTGGAGTCGCAGGTAGATAGGATAGTGAAGGCGGCGTTTGGTATGCTTTCGTTTATCGGTCAGAATATTGAGCACAGGTGTTGGGAGGTCATGTTGCAGCTGTACAGGACAATGGTTAGGCCACTTTTGGAATAGTGCGTGCAATTCTGGTCTCCTTCCTATCAGAAGAATAAACTTGAAAAGTTTCAGAAAAGATTTACAAGCATGTTGCCAGGGTTGAAGGATTTGAGCTATAGGGAGAGGTTGAATAGGCCTGGGACTGTTATGCCTGGAGCGTTGGAGGCTGAGGGGTGACCTTATAGAGGTTTATAAAATTATGAGGGGCATGGATAGGATAAATAGACAAAGTCTTTTCCCTGGAGTGGGGAAGTCCAAAACTAGAGGTCATAGGTTTAGAGGTCATAGGTCATAGGTTGAGAGGGCAAAGATATAAAAGAGACCTAAGGGCCAACTTTTTCATGCAGAGGGTGGCACATGTATGGAATGAGCTGCCAGAGGAAGTGGTGGATGCTGGTACAATTACAACATTTAAGAGGCGTCTGGATGGGTATATGAATAGGAAGGGTTTGGAGGGATATGGGCCGGGTGCTGGCAGGTGGGACTAGATTGAGTTGGGATATCTGGTTGGCATGGATGAGTTGGACCGAAGGGTCTGTTTCTGTGCTGTACATCTCTATGACTCAGTCACAGAAATTGTCATCTTTACATAGTCGACCTGCATGTGACTCCAGACTCACAGCAATGTGGTTGACTCTTAACTGCCCTCAGGGTAATTAGAGATGGACAGCAAATGCTGTTCTAGCCAGCGACGCCTACATTATGTGAATGGATTTTTAAAAACCCAGGAAAAATCAATTTGCTACTTTACTTAATGGACCTTCTAACCAAGATTTCCATTCCTTTTATTTTCCATTTAAAAAGATACATCCATGTTATGGACAATTACTATATTTGACATGTGAGAATTACTTATTTATTGAAAGCTTTATAGCTGGAAGATCTGTGACGAGCTTTCCTGCCACTTTTGGACATTGAATTTAAAAATAGAGGAGTTGCTTAATTGCAAATATTTTTCAATTAAAAAGTAGAAAATAATTCACGTTTAGATCGTTAACAAATCAATCAGACCACAACTTCACAGAAGGTCTCTCTCTTCCCAACGGTTCACAAACATTTTACAATCTTCATTTGTTGCAATATCATCAGCCTTCCAAATCTCTCTCCACTCTAGTCACAAAACTAATTCCCTATCACTGCATTTGGGGGCACTCTTCTCTATCTCCACCCCTCAATTAAACTTGTCATTCCAACCAAAAAAAAGGGACTCTCAATGGTTGTGTGTTAGAATCACATAATGACACAGTACAAAAGGAGCTGAAAATGTGTTGCTGGAAAAGCGCAGCAGGTCAGGCAGCATTCAAGGAGCAGGAGAATCGATGTTTCGGGCATGAGCCCTTCTGTCGATTCTCCTCCTCCTTGGATGCTGCCTGACCTGCTGCGCTTTTCCAGCAACACATTTTCAGCTCTGATCTCCAGCATCTACAGTCCTCACTTTCTCCACAGTACAAAAGGAGGCAATCGACCCATCATGTCTGTCCTGGCACACTTCTTCATGGATGATTGCCTATTTTGACAGGCATTCTCCACAATAGAAATTAGAAGCCAATACCATCAAAACACTTAATGTGGTATGCAGGCAATTTACATTGGCAGCTCTCCATTTCCTTGCAATGATTGACATTGCATAGCCTCTGCAGTTTCATATATTGTTGGATTTTGTAAGTATTCATTCAGCAGCATGAATTGTGCAGAACATTCCTGTTATCTTCACAAGCATAGGATTATAACTTGGAGAAAGTCTTTTTTTTAAAAAAAAGCAAAATGTATTTACAGACTCTCAGAGCCAAAATTTTAAACAAAACCTTCTGCCAAATTATTAAAAAGCTTTTTTTGGAGTTTTGAAAGTAGTAATTGTGGGACTGGCAGAAAAGCCTCACCAGTTCTGGCAGATGACTCAATTATCTAAATTACAAAGCATACTATAGAACATGCCACAACTTGTGCACCCATTTTTAAAATTCAAATATAGAATCATGTCTAGTTTGAAATCTGGAACAAGACAATATGCAAAAGGTTCTGCTCGCAAATGACTCCTTAGGATACATGGAAATTTTAACTTGCCTTTTTTTTAAACTTTCTTTCATTTTGCATCCTAAACCCACATTTTAAACCCACCCCCTGAATGGAAAATCGGTAGTCGGTCCTCTTCCCACTCCTGTACAATGTTGCTTTAACTATTGTGTACGACTCATCTCGACAAGAACCTCCTTCTGGACTGACCATTATTCGGTACCTTTTTATAGTACAGAGCCTGAGATAGAAACTAACCTGCTGTAAAACCACGCACTGGTGCTTCAAGACTATTGTACTTCCTCATGTTCTTCAACATATGGAAGTTGTGGACTTTCAGGTGACCTTTTGAAGTAATAATTGCAACATTGCAAAAACCATTGTGAAGTAAGTAAACAAATGATACTCTATCTCCTGTCTAGTAGAAAGGTACAATTTTCTTTGCAATGAGAAACATAGGATATAGGATTCATAAGATTTCTCACAGATACAGGTCATTGAACTCAATACAGTCTTCTCTAATGCATATATTCCATGAATTTCCTCTTAGTCAAATTGTTGTATCTTAGCCTTTCTGAATATCCTTCCTTTTACTGTTATTCATATGTCTATTTTCCTTTTTAAAGTAACTAAGCAGAATCCTTCAAGTGTGGAAGCAAATTCAGTATTCTATAACCACTCTCATAGTCAGGAAATGTCCACTTATTTTCCTACTGAGTTTCTAGTAACTTTAGGAAATAATTTCCCTTTTCAGTACAATTGCCGATTCCAGTACAAATTGTGCCTATTTAAAATGATTCTTCCCCATGAGTATCCATACAAACTCATTTACATATGCAAAACATATAATTTGCAGTGCACAAGTCTAGCAGCATTTTTAATGTTAAAATTTTCAGAAAAACAATTTGCTCAGAAAATCTTCTATTGTATATTTTTAAATAATAACATTGTGAAGTTTGATTAAAATAGCACAAAGCAATTTTAGTAAAAAAATTTTTTAAAATCATTGTCAGTCATCAATCTGAGTAACTGGATTTTAAATGCCTGAAATTCACTTTTTAAAAGGATCTGTAGAACTATTTTCTAATTAGGTTGAGGTATTAGGCTCATAATGAATTAAAACATAAATCAGATTTAAAAGCTTATAGAATACATTGGTTAGTGTCCAGGGATTCAAAATGTACCAGCTTAATTTTCAAAGCCTCCCTGAAGGGCCCTGCAAATATACATACAATTAGCAGATACTCCCAAATGGGACTTTGGACGTGGGGGGTGGGGTGGGAAATGGAAAAGACTGCTTCAGGTCTGGTCTTTAAACTAGGTCAAACGATTGCCAAATCCCAACTTGCATTCAACGCGAATTATGATCAAGAAACTGCAATATTTCATTTTTTGAATTATGCTGGAGGAAACAAGTACAATTGAGTAGAAAATCTAGGTCCTTGTATTTACCATTTCTAATTCAGATTTTTTCCTATATAGGTTGAATAAATCTCTTCTCAGCTACCCTGTTCCATTCAGTTTAAGACCTCTGTCAAGTCACTTCCAAATCCTCTCTTTATCTGGATAAAAAAAAGCCCCAACCTGCTTAATATTTCACAAAAGCACCAATCTCTCAGCTCTCTTGCCATCCTTACAAATCATTTTGATGTGGTTCCTAGTTCTTTTCTGTCGTTTTTACATTGAATAAAGTGCAATCCAACCTGATTAAGTTTAACTTAACTAATTTTTCTATTAAACTGAAAAATAAATCTGAATGCTTTGTTAACATTTTTAATTGCTTTGCTGACCCATGATGCTGCTTTTAATACTTTCCTCATCTGTATTCACAAATCCTTTTGCTCTTACACCCCTTTTAATTTATTTTATTTTCAAAGATGTAGGTGACGTATGTATGTTTGCCACCAAAATGCATCACTTAAATGGATCTTCAAACATAAATAAATATTAATCTACAATACTATTTTAAATATTTTTAACGCTGAGGTAGATGGGCTCATGATTATTAAGGAGATGGAAGAGTATTGAGAATATGCAAGAATGTAGAATTGAGGTTAACATCAGATCAGCCATGATCTTTAAAATGACAAACTGGCTTGACCAACCAAGTGGCCCTGTTCCTTGTTCATATGTTTAGGTTTAACCGTCCAATCTGGAACCTCTGTACAGCTGAACATCTTATATACACCATTTAATAGCACTACAGATAATATGACAGATCCCTTGGTATACTTGACTGTTTAAAAACTACCAATTGAAATGTGATTATATTCTTCAAACTGAAATGAACTCAAGTCTTTCATTACCCAACTGCAGACAGTCCTGAATACGCCTTACCTTGTGCTAACTACTTTGGCCTACTCCTGCTCCTAGTTCTTACATTCGTTTAGTAACAGTTTCCTTTCATTCACAAATCTGTGGAATAATATGAGCCCTAACAATTCCTCATATACTTACATCCCAAATGGTGCTGCCGACTTAAATCAGGTAGATTACCTTCCAGTAACCTTTGTTCTGGTTTTCTTAGCTGTACAATAGGAGAAAGCAATAAAATATGCCACTTACCAAACCTTTTTCTTGTCCACCAGTGAGGTTCTTTGACTATGGAAAAACTCACTTCCGGATGCAATCTAAGCCTGTTATACAGATCTGTAGTCCCACACTTTGGCTGCCCTATAATATAGAAATAAGGAAGACAACGGAGGCGGTAGTGTTCGTCACCACGGCGTTGCAAGTGTTTCCAAATTACCTTTTTCAAGTAATCAAATATAGTCTGAAAATGTTTTGTGTGTATAAAATAAGCATTTTTCTTGTAAGGGTCCGTGGATGCAGTCCCTGTATATCTTGTATACCAACAATAGTTCTTCACACTTTGAAGAAAGTTTCTTGGAATGACAGAGAATATCTATAATATAAAAATAACAAAAATATGAAGAAAGTCGATACAGAGTTTTTATTTGAAAACATTTTGACACCACATCTTAGTTATTTAATTACACCATTTTGTTTACAGAACTGACAATCATATGATTTAGAGAAATATTGCACACAATGCCATTATGAAACTTTGTAAAACATTTGTAAGCAAAAATCTTACATATTACCCAATATTGTGTTCCGCGTGGTCATTGCAATGCCAAACATCACATGCACCAGATTTCAGAAAGCACAAAGAAGCAGAACATCAGATGTAAAAAAAACTCTAAACACAAATCTCATCTAAAGTAAAGAGAACAGAAATACGGGCTTTCTCTTGTGTCAATGCAACTTCAATAGCTACAGTGTTTGGGAATTTCTATAATTTACATGCCATCAAAAAACATGGCACAATGTTCCCCCAAATGAAACCTATTTAAAACGCAATATTCAGTCTTTAGCCTGAAGGTTATGCTGCTGCAATCACATCGGGTTATTTTAATTTTGTGCAACAGATTTTAAAAAAACAGCTGATGGCAAACCACATTTTACATCTCTCTTGATTTTTATTTCCATAAAGTCAAAAATGAAAACGCATTTGCTGGCTGTGCTGTTTCAGTGCCCATGACTTTGCCAATATTATTTTTAATTGGACATTAAATTTTGCATAAAGTTTAAGTCTCCCAGTTTTGAAATGTGCTATGTGCCCTCTATTTGTCAAGTGACAGAAAATGGATCATCGCCAATTTCTATTCTAATGTCCCTTTCAAACATCAAAATGACGAAATCAGAGCAACAGTCTCCCCAACAATCCTAAACATGCGCCATTTCAAATTTCTGCTCAAAATGTAATAAACTAATTTGTTTTGGTTTTGGTGTAGATTTAGTATTATTTCATAGAACCAGTTGAAGAGAAGGGAATATACTCAATATCCTGTCAATGTTCCTCCACAAACAAAAACAAACAAATCAGCAGGTCACTTGTTTTAAATGGGTGGTAGGTGGGTGATGGACACACTGGGGAATAGTTGGACAGGATCAGGCTTGGGAGGCTGAATAGCCTATTCCTGTTCCTATATTTCTATAGCATTCTTGGCTGAATGGTTCAGATATTTTGATCAACGGACATTCTTCAACCGTTATGATATATGGGCATACAATTTAAATTTGATTAAATAGGTAAGTTTGGAACTTTAAAATGGTAGGCTGTGCTAAATTTGTGAGCAACAGTTGAAAGGAAATGAAACTTGTGCAAAGCCTTTCATGAAATCACATATAAATGCATGAAATGAGGCTTTCTCTCCAGCCTATAATCCTTCTGCTTTCACATATTCCATATCATGCAGCACTGAACCATGTGCTGTATTAATAACTGTATTAATACTCAAAGTCCAATATTTCAAAAACTCAAATTTAATCTCAATACTGATTAATACTTTTAAAAACAAATATCACTACCAGCACTGAGCTTCAGTATTTAAAAGTGGTTGGCTGCCATAACAGTGAAAGGTGTTTTTCAATATCTGAAAAGGATATTCTTTAGTACTAACCGTATTCTATTAAAGTCATTCTAACTACTAACTACATGTAGCAGCTTGTAAAGTTGGTATGTATGGTATTAATCTGGAAGTCTAGACTACAGCATTGAGACCAAGATTGATGCCAAATCGTATAATTTAATCACTAATGAATATACTAAGTGGAAAATTGTTCTACACTCTATACTTTTGACTTAATAACCCATCTAAAAGTTGCAAAAACTGGAGCATTGTTTGCTGAAGACCTAATACAACAGACAGATTATAGAAAAATGCATTTCAACTTACATGTGCCTCTTGCTTTACAAGATCCTCCTGCTCTGGCAGTCTCCTTGGCATGAGCTGAAGTTTGGAATCAGTGCTGAGTGCTGGTGTTGCATAGTTGATTCTTTCTAACCAACTAAATGGTAAGGAAAACCCATCAGCATCACCCTCAATTTCTGTAAAGTCCAATTCTGGAGAGTCTTCATTATTTGTGGTTGTACTGTACTGGAATGGGGATGGAGTCAGCAATAATTTCTGTTGGTCTCTAGTTAAAATATAAGATGCCATAACTAGGCACAATATTATTACTCCCAAAAACAGGGTGCTATGTTTGGCTTTCCAAGCAAAAATATGTCTACTCCATCCAAACCTGCGCTCTCCTTTGACCTCCAGTGTTGCAAGTAAATTCATTGGCTGCTGCTCACCTTCATAAAATAGTCGAGGCAGTTTTTGAAAGTCTTTACTAAAAGTAAAGGTTGCAAATTTATTTCCTGTATGATCAGCCACTGAACGCATTTTACTGTCATGTATCTTGTAGTAGTGAATCAAGGGTATGCAGCAATTATGTATTGAATAACTACATCTTCAACTCATGTCCTGGACTAATTTCTTTTGACACCCTATAACATTGAAAGAAAAGTCAACCTCTGTTGATGAGTGGCTTGGCAAAATCTTCCTCTTAAGCAGTGAAGATACTTTTCTGATGTAAGTTAGTGGAGATAATTAATCTGCCTTTAAACATACCTATAATAAGGAAAGAAACATGCAATTAATACAAGTTATATCACATTTTTACATTATTATCCTTCAGTTATTAAAAATACTCACAAGCGTGTTATATAGATCCATCCATTAACATTACAGCAATCATTATGTTCTCAGATCAGTAATGATATACCATCCAAAATACAATGTATTCTTCAGATGAAATGAATATGCTTGATTCCTAAGGATACAAGCAAGATATTTTGATTTTGTGCTAAACATTTGTTTTGGTTAGTAGAAGAATTTCTCCACTTTCCAAATAGCTGCTTCCTTCTTTTAAAAAATATAGATTAAATATTATGAGTATGAGTTTACTTTCAGCTAATCCACTGGAAGAAAGTTCCCTAAAACAATTTCCCTATAATTGTGACACAGAAGAATGATACTGCTTCACTTGAATAATATATCTAATTGCCAAGATCAATTAAGCAGCAGTAATAAATTGGTTGATTTCTGAGATACTATTAATTTGAGGAATTTTTCTGACTATTGCAAATTATTGCCTTTGTTACTTTACCTTGTACTGAGAGGTTTGCCATTTACCTGTGCTGTTCACAGCATATCAGTGGAAGGCAATATTTCTTAACACCAAAAACAAAGCTTCATTCTGTTTACACAATGTAATTGAGAATCCAAAATCTCAATGCAAGTAAAGGCTTAAGAACCTAATTAAGTCGATTAAGAAACTGCAGACCTTACAGTACTATTGTTTCCTGGTGATAATACGTACTAATACATTCTAAACTTAATGATTTATTACTTTAAACAATGTTATTTCACAATCTAAGGTGTAATGTCTTTCACAGAGGGGTGGTCCGTGTATGAAATGAGCTGCTAGAGGAAGTGGAGGAGGCTGGAACAATTACAAGATTTAAAAGGCATCTGGATTGGCATATGAATAGGACAGATTTAGAGGGATATGGGCCAAGTACTGGCAAATGGGACTAGATTTGATTAGGAAATCTGGTCAGCATGGACGAGTGGGACCGGGAATACTCCATCAGATAAACCCGGGAGCAGATTTCAGTTTGTTCAATGGTTTGGGGTGGTGTTAAGAGGGTGGTACGGGGAAGAATTTTCCTCGCTGAGCAATTTATGCCACAGCTACAGACGGAGAGGAAGGGTGTGGTGTACGGCACACCGATTTCCAAATCAACCCCTCAAAGGGGCCACCTCCCTAACTGTCCGGTGAACCCATCCAACTCGCTGGTTCCCTCAGGCTCCGTTGCCAGTGCATGGTATAGGCTCCACTGAATACTGGCAGTGGTCACCAGTATGTGGGAGATCTCAGATTGGCTGACAGCTCTCAGAGATGGAGCATCTTTCACCCTACCCCCTTAAAGCAAGGGCTAACATTCCATTAGCCTCCCTGATTACCTGCTGCAACTATGTGTTCGCTTTCTGTCGTTTGTGCACAAGTACCCCAAGTCCCTTTGTGTTGCAGTTTTTCTCTATTTAAATAACACTTTTTTTATTGTCTTGTCCAAATAAAACAACTTGTGAAGGTGATGGTCTAGTGGTATTATTGCTAGACTGTTAATTCAGAGACCTGGGGAGCCAGTTTCAAATCCTGCCATGACAGATGATGGAATTTGAATGGAATAAATATCTGGAATTAGAAGTCTAAAGATTACCATGAAATCATTGCTGATTCTTGGAAAAGTCCATCTGGTTCACTAATACCCGTTCTTGAAGGGAACGGACATCCTTACCTGATCTAGCCTACATGTGACTCCAGACCCACAGCAGTTTGGTGACACTTAACTGCCCTCTAAGCAATTAGGGATGGATAATAAATACTGGTCTGGACAGTGATGTCCAGATTCCATGAATGAATTTAAAAAACTTGATATTTTCCCACATCATATCCCATTTACCATCTTTTTGCCTACTTAGATAACCTATCAAAATCTCTCAGTGAACTGCTGTATCCCCTCTCACAACCAGCCTTTCCACTTATTTTTGAGTGATCTGCAAATTTGCCAAGAGTATATTTGCTTCCTTCCTCCAAATCATCAGTGTCTGTGCTGTTTCATAACGATAGGAGTATTACAGCACAAAATGTGCAATGTACTGTTATGATGCTTAAGTATAGGTGTGCATTAGACTGTCATATGTAATTAAGTACAAGTCTGGAGTTCACTGAGAAGTTACTTATTATTCAGGGTAGATAACAATACCGTGTACAATAAAATTCAAATAAGAACGTGTAGACACTATGATAGAATCTTACTGTCTTACACAACAGCAGGACTATTTCAGATTTCAAACCCAAACTTTGAATTACTCTTTATCAAAGCAAACCAATGAGGAACCCACCTTCAGGCTCCCTGACTAATCAAGAAGGACAGGCTGAAAGATGTCACTATTTTGTCTGGTTTCTGCTGAGAATGCCCACAGCCTGTTTAAAAAAAATGTCCAGCACCACTTGTAGTTTCTAAGCTCCAAAACCCACAGGAATGGAAGGATTGCCTTATGGGTCTCTCAAATTCAACTGGAGGGCCAATAGTGAGGCAAATTGTCCCAAGGAAGGGAGGAAGAGGACAGTCTCATCAACTAAGCATGCTATAAGTAGCCAAAAGTGTCAATAGCCAGAGTATGTTCCCTCCAATCAAGGATCCAGCGCCTCAAGAAGTCACAGGAAATGTATGGCATGGTCCCGACAGGTGACAAGCACCATGCTCCAAACACTTTTTGCGGTGCCACCCGTTCATTTCCCTGCTGACACTCTATATCTCCATCTCCCTCCTGCCAGCTACTGGCTGCCCTCTCAGACCCATGTCACAATGCATCTGCCCACAAATGGTGTTGCACCTGGCCACCAAAATAGCCAAGGGGAATCTCACAGTAGATATGCTGATGTTATTTAACCTAAGGCACTTAGTCAACAGACTGTAATGTTGTCAGCTGAATATATAACACTTGCTGACATGAAACCTAGCTAAACCTAGATTTATAAACAAACATGGTTAGAAAATGTGGAAAAGCAATATAATCTTAATACCTTCTCATCACAGCTGATAAAAAGCAATGGTCTCTGCAAACCCAATATTCAGTGATAGAAATGGAACACAGCAACTACATCCATAACAGGTCAAATTCAGCTTTATTTGAAGCAACTCAGAGTAACGTGATGTTAATGCCAGCAAATTTAAAAACGTCAAAATATAGATTACTGGTAAAAAAAATGAACACCATCATAATTACAGCAAAGAAAATGTTCTTTATACTGGCGGAGCAGTCGGAAGAGGATGTTTTATTAAAACTTTGAAAGATTGCCTTGGTTTTTAAGAATTGTCTAAAATATTGTTTTGGGGAATTTAGACAAGTTACATCAACTGCCATGGAATCTTTTATTTCTCAGTCTTAGAAGAGTTGCCACACGTCCAATTCATATATGTACACTTTAAAGAAAGGCTGTTGTACTTCAACCAAAAGGCTAACAAACCATTGAATACTTTCCAAAGTTTTGCTTCAACCTCTCTATAGAAACACAATAGAGTGTTTGTCCTGCTTCATCGTAGTTTGCAACCTTTAAATCAGCTTACTGTTCTATAAATCTCAAAGAAATTTTATTTTAAGAACGAAACACTTGCCCTGAATTAAAATATCTGACTCAGCAACCATGTGTAAATTATACTGCTGAAGTGAAACAGATTTTGGAATGAATACCTTAGTTAAACTAAGCATTTCAGCTGTGTGCTGTACAAATACATCTCAGTATTAAATCTGACCCAAATCCTGTGTTACATTGTGAAAGAGAAATTGGACTAACTCTTTTCAGTACAGTCACCCAATTCTTCAATGTAATTTATCCTTCTATATATCAATGGATCAGGCTCATAAACCCACTGGGGAAATGATCATGAGACCATATATAATTTTCCAAAGTTTGAAGTACGATAGATAAACAAACAATATTGGATCTCTGCCTTCTCTTCAATATTATACCCAGACCACTTGCCAGCTCAGTGAACCAATAAGAAAAGAAAGGGCAGATTTTCAAAGAAGCAGCAAGTTCTCAGTTCCAGAGGCAGGGGTTGGGTTTGGTGTGGCAG
>NC_057731.1:29073498-29146569 GCF_004010195.1 Chiloscyllium plagiosum | reverse complement strand
GCAAGGAGGGGGTGGGGAGTCAGGTATGGAGCAGAGTGCGGGAAGTGCATAGCCAACCAGATGGCTATGGTCATTTATGGCCCCAAGGTAATGGACTTAGATGCAAAGAATGAAGAGGAGATGTCAGGTCTCGAGGGTGGTCAGGTCAGGATCTCCAGTATGTAGACTGTCTGGGAAGCTGTGTTTAATAATCTAAATTTTGCCAAGTATCTATTCCATTGAAACCCTCCAAAGTCTCTGATTTTAATGGAGACTTCAAGAAAGTTCCAGGCATATGGGAATGCCCAGCAGAAATTCCAGTGAGTCTGTGAGTATGGGGATTCCTCAGGGTCCACAGATTTACCCCATTAACGCTGGAATAGCACCATTGGGTCATTGGAAACTTCCTGGCCAAAATTTCACATTTCAAATAGAACAAAGGATTCATTGATTTTGAAATTATCATTCATGCTCTTAAATCCCACCATAGCCTAGCTCATCAGTGTCCCAATTATCTCTTCCAGCATCTACAAGCTTCTGAGATGTCCGTGCTCATCAAATTTTGGCTCCTTGATGACAAATACTGGTCCGTTGTTAGTCACAACTTCAGGATTAGAATGGCCTGGTTACTGGCCCACCCTGTACTATACAGTACCAATTGATTTTTTTGAAAACCTTACCTTTCCAAATTACTGTGTGTGCTTTATAATTACAGATTATAAAGTACTGACTAGGGACTTTGATTATATCCTTTACATCACATAGTTGCTGTGGTTGCAATAATAGTGTTAGAAAGCGAAAAATAAAGGAAGAGTGTGTATTTAAGAAGTATCCCTGTAGATTTAGCAGTATTATCACCAGCTTGATACTAATTGCTGACATCTCATCCCACAAATGTTATTGAGCAGTGCCCTTTCACCATTGTTCCAGTCAGTGAGTCATATATAAATCATATAGATATATGTACTCCTATTATACAAAGGCTGTGTGTTTATATAGTGTCTTTCAAGACCCCAGAAAACATCAACCTGTGAAGTACTGTTGAAGCGCGAGTGTGCAAGGTAAACAGGGCACTCACAATTCAGACATTTCCCCAGAGTGTTAAGAACTGCAAATTCAGAATGGAAATGAAAATTATTCTTAAACTGATTCAGAAAAGCCTAAGTAGCATAAATAAGCCACAAGTTAGCAAAAACATTGGGGAGAAAGCAACTGATTTGGAGTTTCAAAATGGCATTGCTTGCCCTTTTTATGTAAATAGGAATGAGAAAAATGCATCCAAGAATATCTTAAAACATCAATTTATCAGTTATTCCCTGGTATTATATCTCCTCCTCTCTATTTGCATAGAAATTCATCTACCAGTACATTTAAAACAATACAGAGCAGAACAGGCCCTTCAGTTCTTTCCTCCTGTTAAAACGAGTTTCTAATTTCTGCAACAAGTATTTGCTTAAATGCTTCTTGATATGGGCAATTCTGTGGAAATATCCAGCTATCTTACTGCAAGTCTGCAATCTTAGTTTATGTTTCCAGATAACAGATGCTACACTTCACCTAATAATCCAAAGCCGTTAAGACATTTGTCACACCATTAGATATCACTTAAATAGAATCAATTCTTTCTAATATCCATTGGTTTAACATTCATGACAAAATAAAGCATCACGTGACCAGTCTATGATGCACAGAGGATGTTTTGTGGAAGTTCATATTTGACTGTCCTCTGCAATGCCGATGTTTAACTGTTATTATAAACTAAACATAGAAAAACTGTTCCAAAACACACAATCTAAAAAGAAAGTGCACTTCAACTATACCAGAGAACACAAATTAATGATAACATAGCAATCCAGAAACCCGGACTCGCACCCGAGAACCATGATGTCAAATGCCAGTTAGGAGAATATAAATTCAAGTAATTAATAAGATAAAAATGTAGATCTCATTAATAATGATCATGAAACTACAGATTTCTGTAAAAAGGCCATTGAATTCATAAATGCCTTTTAGGGGAGGTAATTTGCTTTTCTTACACGGTCTGACATAAATGTGACTCTTAAAGACAAAAAAACTGCAGATGCTGGAATCCAAAGTAGACAGGCAGGAGGCTGGAGGAACACAGCAAGCCAGACAGCATCAGGAGATGGAGAAGTTGATGCTTTAGGTGTAACTCTTCTTCAGACTGGGGGTGGGTGTGGAGGAAGCTGCAGGATGGTGAAGTGGGGACAGGTGAGGACAGGCAGAGGGTACGACCTGGTTGGTCAGTTGGAGGAATAAATCCAGATGCTGGCAGAGAGGGGCTGGAAAGGGAGTCAGGAGATGGGGAGGGAGGTTATTTGAAACTGGAGAACTCAATGTTGAGTCCTCTGGACTGTAGAGTGCCCAGATGAAAGATAAGTTGTTGTTCCTCCTGTATGCGCTGTGGTTTGCTTTAGCAACGGAGGAGGCCAAGGATGGTCATGTCGGAAAGGGGAATTGAAATGGGCGGTGACTGAGGGGACCGGTCGGACCCCGTGGATCTGGCTTCAATGCTCTTGGCAGCCCTCTCAAATGACTTAGCAAGGTATTGAAATGTGTCAAAATCATGATAGGGAAGTTATACACTGGATAAACACTTACACCATAAGGATGCAGTAGTTTAAGAAAGCAGTTCATTACCACCTACCATAATTAACACTTTTCTCCCCAAAGGCTTTAACTTAACCAAATCAGCGAAAAACAATTTGCCCTCAACAAATCCATGCTGGCTTTTCTCAATGAAGCCATATTTGTCCAAGTTACTTCTAATTTTGTCCAGCTAATCCTCTGTAATAGCTTTCCGACCAAACTCAAGTTACTGTGTTTATTCTTTGACCTACTTTAGTCAAGGATGCAATATTTGTAATTCTCTAGTCCTCTGGCACCCCTCCTGGACTAAATTACAGTCATTACGAGTAGTTATGGTGAATATTTTCACAACGTCCATTCTTACATCTCTCAGTCTCTTCAGATACATCTCATCTAACCCTGGTGATTTACAAACATACATACTGCTAAAGTTTCCAAGACTTCCTTCTTTATCAATTTCAAGTCCATCTACTGTCTCACCTGTCTGCTTTCTCACTGTAGTTCTGAATCTGTCTTTATCAAGGAAACATATGCTCCCAAGATAGTCATTTAATACTTTGGCCACAATTTTGTTTCTATGTGTAAATCCCCTTTCGATCCTAGTCAGTACCACTCCTCCTTTTATTACCTTTATTGTTTATGTATCTACAGAAATTTTAAAATTTCATTTTATCTTAGCTGTCAGTCTCTACTCATCCTCTCTTATTGCTTCTACTTCTTTCATATCCCATCTGAAATATTTATATTGAGTCCAGCTCACACCAGCTCACAACTGTCTGTTGTCATATGCACCTTTTTTTTTCCTGCTTCATCTTACTCTCTGTCTCCTTTGACCCCAAAGGACCTCTTAACCTTCCCCTTTATAGCAACATGCTTCGACTGTACTGAACTACCTCTTCATAAAGGGAGCTCACTGCTCAAGTACAGATTTAATTACCAATCTTTGGTTCCAACTAATCTGTTTGCCAGATCCATTCTCATCCCACTGACGTTGTCCAAACTCCATTTTTTTTTAACTCTGGCTTGCTTGTCCTTTTCCACAATTAACTTAAAACTTAAACATTATGATCCTAACACTCAGAACACTGCAACTGGTATTTCCACTCAAATGTTAGATAAAGTTCCAATGCATACTGGAATACTATTTGAAGTATTCAGCTTTCCAACTACCATCAGACTATACCATCATATTACTAAGATTTACAAGAAGTAGCAACCATCTGGTAAATGGTTAAACATGCAACCAAAGTATGCAAAATATTAAAGTGGCTACGTGTGTACAAGCACTACTACTTGTTATATAAAATTTCATCCATATGTAAGCATTCTACCCTGCTGGCTTCCTAATGTCCTGTGCCGGGTATTACACTTAACGTTTCCTAAGAATATTTTAAATCATTGACTATCTGGTTTCCAGTTTTCAATTGCCTGCTCAAATTACACAAACAAGTGCCTCAATCCAAAATCACATACTCATTATTTTATTGAAAACAAACCAAAACAGATGTGCTATTAGAATGGATACAAGATTACAATTGCAAAACTACATCTATAGTTATTTCTTAGAAGGACCACAGAAGCAGATACATGGGAATACCAACATCTGCAAGTTCCCTCCAAGCCACTCATCCTCCTGACTTGGAGATATATTGCCATTCTGTCAGTAGGTTAAAATCCTGGCATTTCCTCCCTAAAGGCATTGTGGGTTGACCTACAGCAGGTGGATTGCAGTGGTTCAAGAAGGCAGCTCACCACCACCTTCTCAATAGCAATAGAGATGGGCAATAAGTGTTGGCCAGTCAGCAAAACCCACAAATGAATAAATAAAATTGATTCCTCTGTGACATTCTCATGTCTGCAAGTCAACTTACAGCCTTCCTCCAGCAACAGACCTACTGATTCTTTTCCCCAAGTCGATTTCCTACCACTCGGATTTTTCTCATCAAATACTAATCAGAAATCCATTATGACGAAGGGTCACTGGACCCAAAATGTTAACTGTGACTCCTCTACACAGAAGCTGCCAGACCTGCTCAGATTTTCCAGCAATTTCTGTTTTTGTTCCAGAAAAGTTTTTCTCTGACATTAATGCTGCCCATTGATAGAACACTGTAACCGCTTTTGTAATCTTTCAGGGATGTGGGCATTATCAATAAAGCTTACATTTGTTGCTCGTTGCTAACTATCCAATTACGGATCAACCACATTGCTGTGGTATTGGAGGCACATGTAGACCAGATCAGGTTTTATTTCTTAAAAAGGAATTAGAGAACCAGAAGAATTTTTACCATATTGGTCATTATTACTGATTTATTTCAAATAGATTTCTAATAGATTAATTGAATTCTAATTCCATTAACTGCCATGAAGGGATTTGAGGCGATAGCCACAGAGCATTAGGTCTGTGGTTACTAGTCAAGTGACATTATCTTTACACTATCAGCTTCCCTAACCTGTGCATGCATTCATTGCTGAACATACTTCCATGCTAAGTCCATAGGAGCACTGACCTGACAAATACATAATTATGTACCAAACTGAAAAGTAATTGCAGGTTTGCATTAAATAATTAATTTAACTGTTCCAGTTAATGTGCCAATGGCAGAAATTGGGACTAAAATAAGAGGACACCACATATAGGCTTCAAAAACAAAACAGCATATCACAGTTGGAGAAATAAATGGGCAACGGGAATATAATATTCATTCTGTGCATGAAATTCTAAGAAAAATTGAAATGTAACAAGAATAATAACACTCCAGATGGGAGATGGAGAAAGAAATATCTTACTATGTTCTTTTTAACATTAAATAATTTGACAGAGATTAAAGAAGCCTTTTTGTCTATCAAGGCTGTGCCAACAACTCTATAACAGTTATTGGGCAGAAACAAGGTGAGGTTAGGGGTAGGATTAAATTACACTGAATGCAGCAGAGTTATACAGAACGTTCTGTGATATTGTCCTATGATTCCCAAAACCTAATAAATGTGCACTTCATTTCTGAAAGTTTATTTTGGATTCTGCTAAAGCCATTGCTTGTCATTGAACATCCTTCTTCTAAATAGTCCTCTGAACAATTTGTTTATTCATAATGGTTAGTTTTTCTTTTGTTGTTTTTACATTTGTGCCCTTGACTGGCCAAGTAGCCATCTCATCAAATCTCTCGCCATATCTTTGAATGACATCTTTTCTTTCAACAAAGAAATTTAGGAGAAGCATTTATATTATGATGTGCGTTGGTCAATAGACAGTGGACAATAGGTGCAGAAGTAGGCCATTCGGCCCTTTGAGCCAGCACCACCGTTCATTATGCTCATGGCTGATCATCCACAATCAGTATTCTGTTCCTGCCTTACCACATAACCCTTGATTCCACTCTCTTTAAGAGCTCTATCCATCTCTTTCTTGAAAGTATCCAGAGACTTGGCCTCCACTGCCTTCTGGGGCATAGCATTCCATAAGTCCACCAATCTCTGGGTGAAGAAGTTTCTCCTCAACTCTGTTCTAAATGGTCTACCCCTTATTTTTAAACTGTGTCCTCCGGTTCTGCACTCACCCATCAGTTGAAACAAGCTTCCAGCTTCCAGTCCAATCCTTCAATAATCTTATATGTCTCAATCAGATCCCCTCATATCCTTCTAAACTCAAGTACATACAAGCCTAGTCGATAGTCCGGCCATTCTTGGAATTGACCTTGTGAACCTACACTGCACTCCCTCAATAGCCAGAATGTCCTTCCTCAAATTTGGAGACCAACACTTCACACAATACTCCACGTGCGGTCTCACCAGGGTCTTGTACAGGTGCAGAAGGACCTCTTTGCTCCTATACTCAATTCCTCTTGTTATGAAGGCCAGCATGCCATTAGCTTTCTTCACTGCCTGCTGTATCTGCATGCTTGCTTTCACTGACTGATGTACAAGAACACTTAGATCTTGTTTTACTTCCCCTTTACCTAACTTGACTCCATTTAGATAGTAATCTGCCTTCCTGTTCTTGCCACCAAAGTGGATAACCACACATTTATCCACATTAAACTGCATCTTCCATGCATACACTCGCTTAGCTTGTCCAAGTCATCCTGTATTCTCATTATATCCTCCTCACATTTCACCCTGCCACCCAGCTTTGTGTCATCAGCCACTTTTCTAATATTACTTTTAATACCTTCATCTATATCATTAATGTATATTGTAAACAGCTGCGGTCCCATCACCGAACCTTGTGGTACCCCACTGGTTACTGCCTGCCATTCCAAAAGGGACCCATTTATCACTACTCTTTGCTTCCTGTCAGCTTGCCAATTTTCAATCCAAGTCAGTATTTTGCCCCCAATATCATGTGCCCTAATTTAGCTCACTAATCTCCTATGTGGGACTTTATCAAAGGCTTTCTGAAAGTCCAGGTACACTACATCCACTGGCTCTCCCTTGTCCATCTTCATCCTCAAAAAAAATTCCAGAAGATTAGTCAAGCATGCTTTTCCCTTTATAAATCCATGCTGACTCTGACCTGTCCTGTTACTGCTATTTATCTTTTATAATTGACTCCAGCATCTTTCCCACTACTGACATAAGGCTAACCAGTCTATAGTTCCCTGTTTTCGCTCTCCCTGGGACAACATTAGCCACCTTCCAATCCGAAGGGATTGATCCTGAAACTATAGAACATTGGAAAATGATTATCAATGTGTCCACGATTTCTAGAGCCACCTCCTTCAGTACCCTGGGATGCAGACCATCAGGTCCCGGGGACTTATCAGCCTTCAGACTAACTGTCTATCCAATACTATTTCTTGCCTAATATAAATTCCCTTCAGTTCATCCATTATCCTAGATCCTTCAGCCACTATTACATCTGGGAGATTGGATCTGTGTCCGCTGGGGAAGACACAAGCAAAGTACCTATTCAACTCTTCTGCCATTTCCTTGTTACCCATAGTAAATTCACCCGTTTCTGTCTTCAAGGACCCAATTTTAGTCGTAATCATTTTTTTTCTTTTCACATACCTAAAAAATGCTTTTACTATCCTCCTTTATATTTTTGGCCAGTTTGCCTTCGTACCTCATTTTTTCTCTGCATATTGCCTTTTTAGTTATCCTCTGTTGCTCTTTAAAAGTTTCCCAGTCCTCCAGCTTCCTGCTCATCTTTGCTATGTTATACTTCTTCTCTTTTATCTTTATACAGTCCTTACCTTCCCTCGTTAGCCACGGCTGCCCTTGTCTCCCCTGAGGATCTTTCTTCCTCTTTAGAATGAACTGATCCTGCACCTTCTGCATTATATCCAGAAATATCTGCCACTGTTGTTCCACTGCCATCCCTGCTAGGGTATTGAACCATTGAACTTTGGCCAGCTCCTCCCTCATAGCTCCATAGTTCCCTTTGTTCAACTGCAATACTGACACTTCCAAATCTCCCTTCTCTCTCTCAAATTGCAGATTAAACCTTATCATAATATGGTCACTACCTCCTAATGGCTCTTTTACTTCAAGGTCCCTGATCAAATCTGGTTCGTTGCATAATACCAGATCCAGAATTGCCTTCTCCCTGGTAGGCTCCTGTACAAGCTGTTCTAAGAACCCATCTCGCAGGCACTCCACAAACTCCCTTTCTGGAAGTCCAGTACCATCCTACCTGCATGTTGAAATCACCCATAACAATGGTAGTAATACCTTTGCGACAGGCCAATTTCAACTCCTTATTCAAGATTTCAACCCCTATATCCAGATTACTGTTTGGGGACCTGGTCATTGTGGATATTACTTCTAACTTGATTCAACAACATTTTATTAAAGCAGTTTGATATTTCTTTCTGTTGACATGCTGTAGAATACAACAGATAACTAACCTATCACTGCCAGTTTTTTTTTCTCATATGAAAGGAAAAATAATCCAAAATAAAGTTTTGAATTAGAGAGTGTTGTAACCATGATAATAGTCAAATGTCAATTAAGTGTCAGGGTTTGGTTAACTCAGTTAGTTTATTTAAAACTTTAAAATACATTATAAGTTATGAAACACAATCATTACAGCAACCAAGTGATTTCTGTTAGCAGTTTGCAGGCCCAGGCACAATATTAAATACAGGAGTCATACTATTGTGATACACATTGCTACATGATATAATCAATTCAACTTTTAGATGAATAACATATTTTGAACACTTGGCATAAATCCTGGAACTTCATTACAATTCATTTTTTTTATCATTTGGATAACTAATTTTATGCCATACAAAACTTCTACCTTTGCTGACTTATCAAAGCACCTTCTGAAAAAATATAGCTTTTAGACTTTCCTTTCTGGCCCTCACTGTCATTAACATACAATATGAGGATTATAGTGGGCCAGTCTGTGAGGTCCCACATGGGACAGTCATTATCTAGACTAATCATCAGAGTCTACAATGACAAAGCTATAGGCAAGAGTAAAAATGGAGATCTTTCTTAAGCAGTTCAAAATACATAAGGGAAGCATTTTCAAGGGTGTGTGATCACAATTATCTAATTTAAATAGGTGAGTATTTATAAGCATTTTTCAGATATTAATGATGAAGATATAATACATCAGTTAATTAGACCAAGAACAGAAATATATGATCTGTCACAGAAGAGAACATTTTACCAAATGCAAAGCCCTTCTGTAGAATGGAGGAGCAGAGGCAGCTGACCTCTGGAGTGGCGGAGTGGATGTTCCTTATGTCCTACAATCTTTGGTAGTTACAATCTCCGCTCTTTCGTTGGTTGATATAGAGGAACTCCTGGTCTTCTCCCAAGAAGATTGTTGTTCATTCCCCTGGATCCTCAACTCTGCCACCTAAGCTTGTTGATATTCCTTAATTGGATGGCTGGAAATCTATACAATTATTCACCTTTCTACACCCTCTTGACTAATGGCCACAGGCAGCTACACAAGATGGCAGGACAACTGTTGTCCCCTTGTCAGCCAACCTTCACCTAAAGGTTAGGTTACCATTCTTTATAAAATCAAAAACTTATCCCCCCAAACAATTAATTTATATTTTGGCACATTTGGTGCCAGGTAAATCTTTGATGGTAAGTTGTGCTCAGAATGCATTATTTGTTCAATAGGGCATCATACCCTCAGTGATCTTGTGAGCCTTCTCTTGTTTTCATATGAGAGAAATTTGGAAAGTTACTTCCTGCTGTAATGGATGTTAAATGAAATCTCGGGCTACACAGTAAATACCAGGAAAGTTCAATTATAAATAGACTCCAACTTTTGACAACTGCTTATAATCTCAAATGTTAAGTCAATATTTCTTCACACATTTGTTTGTCAGCTCATCAATTAGTGCTCCACCAATTGTTGTTGTAGACAACTGAGCCATGCATCACCAATTCTTCATTTGCCAGGTTTTAATCTCCCCCCTTTGGTGGCAACTCAGAATTAGGGAGCCTGATTTTAAAAACAATGTAAAACTTGCCTGGGTTACTGATTACTAGTCAATAAAACCAGCTGGATAGCATATAGGTGGAGTCAATAAAATGTGGAGCTGGAAAAAACATGGCAGATCAAGCAGCATCAGAGGTAGAGAGTTGATTAGATTAGATTAGATTAGATTAGATTAGATTAGATTAGATTACTTACAGTGTGGAAACAGGTCCTTCGGCCCAACAAGTCCACACCGCCCCGCCGAAGCGCAACCCACCCATACGTTTACCCCTTACCTAACACTACGGGCAATTTAGCATGGTCAATTCACCTGACCTGCACATCTTTGGACTGTGGGAGGAAACCGGAGCCCCCGGAGGAAACCCACGCAGACACGAGGAGAATGTGCAAACTCCACACAGTTAGTCGCCTGAGGCGGGAATTGAACCCGGGTCTCTGGCACTGTGAGGCAGCAGTGCTAACCGCTGTGCCACCGTGCCGCCCACAACGCCTTGATGTTTCAGGCAGGACCATTCATCAGGACTGGGAAAGGGAAAAGGGGCTGAGAAATAAATAGAAGGAGGAGTGTGGGGCTGGGAGAAAGGTAGATGGAATGGCGATAGGTGGATGCAGGTAGGAGGTGATTGAGATTCATCAGCAGGAAGGGTGGAGCCGATAGGTAGGAAGGAAGACGGACAGGTTAAGTTAGGTCAGATCAAGGGGGTGGGTTGGGGAGGGAGGGCTGGACCTGGGATGAGAGGTGTTGGGGTTTGGGGAGGGGGGGGGGAGAGATTTCTAAGCTGGTGAATTCTATGTTGAGGCCATAAACTTGTAAGCTCCCAAGGCAGAAGATGAAGTGCTCTTCCTCCAGTTTGCGCGTGTCCTCCTTTTGACAGCAGGTGAATCATATGTAGCATCTTAAAATCATGATTTTTCTCTCAAGTTGTCAACACTTAATGCCACGTAAATGTAAAGAATAGCCTAAAGAGGACCCAGCACCTGTTTAACCTTATCTCAGTTCTGGTGAAAGAAATATAGAGGAGATTCAAATCACTTTGCAATTCTTTCAAAGTGAATCTACAATTTGAAAGTGGTATTGTTCCTTGCAGTTTGCCAAATTTGCCATTTGTGTGCCCATAATGGGACCTATGCTGAAATACGTGATTGTTTAAAGTACAGACACCATTGCATAAAACTGCTTTACTTATGAAAAAGGGAGTTTTATTCAGCTGTTCTTGCAGATATTGCTCTATTAACATGATCAGAATTGCCTACTTCCTTTTAAAATCCAACAATAACAGGAAATTTTACATCAGCCTCAGGAGAATATTTTTCTCCAGACTAATTCAGTTCAGAATGGTCCTTTCTTCTATAGCTTAGCAGCCTCACAGTATACACACAACAAGAATTCAGGCAGCTTTTGTGGTTTCCGGAGAGGAACGTCAGCTGTTTTTCTTATCCCACTTCCATTCAACATTTTTCCACCACCTGGAAAAGTCGTTCTCCAAGTTTCGTTTGTACCTATTCAGCAAATCACTGTTTGCATTCAGCATTCCATTACCTTTTTAAAAATGATCATGCTCTGATTTTTTAATGACCATCTGATTACATAAGAATAATATTTTATAAAAGGTCATGAAACATTTAGACCCTGAAGATAAAGTAGCTTTAGGTTATTTTTGTATAAAACGGTTGTTAACACTATACAGTTTGTCTCAACAGTTAATACAGTCTTAGGAAATACACAAAATTTTCAATGATCACTGCCCAAAAGAACAGACTGCACTTTTTTTTTGGCTTAACTGGATTCCTGAGTTGTATTTCTGCTCTAAGTCAGTATATTATACTGGAGATTCGCAGTCTCTGATCATCTGGCTGGGAGTCAACTTTGGTGCTCTCGTTTTCAGGCTAATCCAATCTATAGTTTCAAATTAATATTCTAATTGTTAGAATTCTTCACACTTTCTAGGGAACACAGAAGATTGATAGCCATTAATTACTGTGAAGTATGCCTCATTTCATTTAAAAGCACGAGTTTCCTTTTTACTGTTTTGTCTGGACTGAGTGACAAAAGAAAATGTGTCATACTGGATGAAACTCAGTATTTGAGCTCTACTGAATAGACACAAAAAAAATACATATTAAAAGATAATATGAGTTTCAAGAAACTCTGTCTAGATGTAAACGTTGGAATACACCCTCTGATTTGAAATGCAAATAATAGATAAGCATATAGCAGTAAGGTAAATCTCACTGCTTACACTTCATAAGCTCCTTTTTAAATATCCCACTATGCACTTTGCACAAAAGGAGATGAAGGAATAACTTGGAATGTCATGGGGTGTGAGCAAATTGACTTAGTCATTCATGCCATGGAGTTCTCAGTCAGAAATATGGGAATTTCCTGAACCTCATTATCTTTTAATATGTAATTAGTCAGGGGTAAAGTTAGTAAGTTTGCAGATGACACCAAAATTGTAAGTTTGCAGATGACACCAAAATTGAAGGTGTAGTGGACAGCGAAGAGGGTTACCTCAGATTTTGGGAAAGCAAATCTTAGCAGGACTTAGACATTTAATGGCAAGGTCCTAGGGAGTGTTGCTGAACAAAGACACCTTGGAGTGCAGGTTCATAGCTCATTGAAAGTTGAATCACAGGTGGATAGGATAGTGAAGAAGGTGTTTGGTATGCTTTCTTTTATTGGGTCAGAGTATTGAGTACAGGAGTTGAGAGGTCATGTTGCAGCTGTACAGGACATTGGTTAGGCCACTGTTGGAATATTGTGTGCAATTCTGGTCTCCTTCCTATCGGAAAGATATTGTGAAACTTGAAAGGGTTCAGAAAAGATTTACAAGGATGTTGCCAGGGTTGGAGGATTTCAGGTATAGGGTGAGGCTGAACAGGCTGGGGCTGTTTTCCCTGGAGCGTCGGAGGCTGAGGGGTGACCTTATAGAGGTTTACAAAATTATGAGGGGCATGGATAGGATAAATAGACAAAGTCTTTTCTCTGGGGTGGGGGAGTCCTGAACGAGACAGCATAGGTTTAGAGTGAGAGGGGAAAGATATAAAAGAGACCTAAGGGGCAACGTTTTCACACAGAGGGTGGTACGAGTATGGAATGAGCTGCCAGAGGAAATGGTGGAGGCTGGTATAATTGCAACATTTAAGAGGCATTTGGATGGGTATATGAATAGGAAGGGTTTGGAGGGATATGGGCCGGATGCTGGCAGGTGGGACTAGATTGGATTGGGATATCTGGTCGGCATGGACGAGTTGGACCGAAAGGTCTGTTTCCATGCTGTACATCTCTATGACTCTAAATGTAGAGTAATCGGGTAGGGGAATGGGTGTGGGTGAATTACACTTCGGAGGGTCAATGTGAACTTGTTGGACCTAATGGCCTGTTTCCACACTGGAGGCAGTCTATGATTCTATTCTACATATTTACTGCCCAGTAATAAATGCTACAAATATTATTGAACGCAACATATTACTAATAGAAACTTTAAATGTATGATCTACTTTAATTTGTCACTGTTTTGCTCCTGTTAATTCACTGCTTTTCCTGCTTATTGCCACTCTGAAGCAATATTCTGCCTTTGCATGTTTTCTTTTCTTTCCCAGATTCTCTATCTGCCTTTGTTCTCTCTGTCCCATCATTTTTTGCCTTCCCCTCCATACGTGCCCACCATTATTACCATTCCACAACAGTTACCTCTGCTATTTTGACTACCCCACATATGGTGATTTAGCCCAATTGGTCCATGCTCACGTGCATTGAAACCAGGAAATCAGGAGCAGGAGTAGGTCATTTTGCTTTTCAAGCATGCTCCTCCATCCAATATCATCAAGGCTGATCATCCAACTCAGTACTCTGTTCCTGCTTTCTCTCCATACACTTTGATCCCTTTAGCCTCAACTCTATCTGTCTCTTTCTTGAAAACATTCAATGTTGACACCTTACCACTTCCTGTAATACAGAATTCAACAGGTTCACCACTCTCTGGGTGAAGAAATTTCTCCTCATCTCCTCTGTATCCTTAAATTGTGATCCATCGTTCGGAGTTCCCCAGTCATCATAAACACTCTCGCATTTACCTGATCTAGTCCTTTTAGAATCTCCTTAAATTGTGATCCATTGCTCTGAACTTCCCAGTCATCAAACATTTTCACATTTACCTGACCTAGTCCTGTTAGAATCTTTATAGGCTTCTAAGATCCCCACTCATTCTTCTAAACTCCAGTGAATAAAGCCCTGATTAGTCTCTCTGTTAGTCCTGCCATCTCAGGTTGCACTCTCTCTGTCATCAGAATATCCTCCCACAGATAAGGAGTCCAAACCTGCACACAATACATCAGGTTTGGTCTCAGCAAGGCCCTGCATAATTGCAGCATGACATTCCTGCTCCTATACTTGAATCCTCTCACTACGAAGGCCAGAATACCATTTGCAGTCTTCAGCGCCTGCTGGGGAAGGGTCACTTGACCTGAAACATTATCTCCGATTTCTGTCCACAGATGCTGCCAGACCAACTGAGCTTTTCCAACAATTTCTGTTTTTGTTTCGGATTCTCTTCAGTTTTTCTGTCTCTTTTAGACCCTCAACATTTTGGGGATTCTATTAGTGTCCTCCTCTTCGCAGACAGAACCAAATTATCTACTCAATTGGTCTGCTATCGCCTTGTTCCCCAGTACAACATCCATTGGTTCGGATTATCTTGATTAATGTTTTCCTTCACATACCTATCCAAGCTTTTTCAGTTTGTATGTACCCTAAAATCTTACTCTTATGCTCTATTTTCCCCTTCTTAATTAACCCTTCTGCCCTCATTTGTTGAAATACATTGCTTTTATTGACCAATTTGTATGCCCTTTCTTGGATCTAATATCATCCTTACTTTCCCTCATTAACTATGGTCTAGTCACCTTATCTATTTTATTTTTTGTGCCAGACAGGAATGATTCTTGCAGTATTCCCATGTCCTTTTTAAATGCTTGTCATTGCCTATCTACCATCATCTCTCTAATTAATGTTCCCTAATTTATCATAACCAGCTTATACTTCATTTCATTTTAAATTTCCTTTACTTAGATTCAGGATCCTAGTCTCAAATTCAAATACATCATTCGCCAACTTATCAAAGTATTCTATCATATTATGGTCACTCTTCCCCAAGGAACCTCACACAACTAGACTGCCAATTATTTCTTCGCATTATACAAAAACCAGTTCTCCAATTGGTTCTTCACTTTATTGATCCAGAAAACCATTCTATACACACTCCCATAATTCTTCCTCAGTGATATGATTACTGATTTAATTTGTCCAATCTATATATAGATTAAAACTTTCCATAATTATAGTTCCACCTTTCTTGTTTTCATCTCTAACCTCTTGTGTAGTGCCTTCCCCACCATTACGATTTGAAGAGGTGACTGTTTTTCTCAGAGGTTTGAGTGTTTTTGGAAAAAGAAGAATCGACGTTTCGGGCATAAGCCCTTCTTCAGACTTATGCCCGAAACGTCGATTCTCCTGCTCCTTGGATGCTGCCTGACCTGCTGCGCTTTTCCAGCAACACATTTTTCAGCTCTGATCTCCAGCATCTGCAGTCCTCACTTTCTCCTAGGTGTTTTTGGAAAACTCTTCCTAAATAAGCAGAGTCCTCAAATATTTTTAAGGCAGATGTAATTTAACTGCTGTTAAGCTAGGAGTTGAAAAATGATCAAGAGTATGTGGATGAGCCACGATCTTATAGAATGGTGAAGCAGAATCAGGTGTTAAGTGGCCTATTCTTTATTTGTATATATGTGCGCCTTCCTTTTTGTGAGCCTCTTGGCAGAGAACCTTTGCTATCCTAATGTTTCAGTGTTCTATCTGACAGCTTTGCACAAAATAGCTTTTACAACGATCCTTTATCAGAACCAAAAACTGAAAGAGAGACGTGATAATTTCAAATGAGCCATTGTTCAATCAGGCACTGAAGTTAATGACTTTGAATTGCTTTTCTGTCTCTTGTTCCCTTAGAAGGTTGGAATTCCCACACCTTTAAAGAACACAGCGTGGTATCCATGGGCTAATCGAATTCTAAATGTCTGCCTTTATGCTGCCAAGTTAACACATTTCAGTAAACTTTGAAACTGTTCAATATAACACAGTTATCAGCTGTGACTTACATTATGAAAAAGGACTTCTAAAACTTAACTTAGAGGTTTATATTTCAAATTACAGCTTTTAAAGCAGAAATGTTCTTTAACTAGTTTTTTTTCTTAAAATTTGCAATATCAGATCTATATGGCTGCGATATCACTGTTTCTTATATTGCTCAAAGTGACCTACAAGATTTACCGCAGTAACTCGCCAGGGTAGCGGGACATTGATGTTGTGCACATAAAAAAAGGCAGAGTGGCAAAAATATTCAAGGCTTACACATGAAAGTTCTCAATCCCAGGAACAAAGTTAAAGACAATCCTGATCTGTGTGAGGAGAAGGATCAGAAAGCATTAGAAAACGACCTGCAAAGTTTGTGGTTATGTTTTGTGATTAGATTAGCCCAATCCGAAAAAAGTTCGGGATACCATATATTTTTAATATTACAAAGCATCTCTCCTATAAGTCTTCACTGTTAAAGGTCAAGAGGTGAATCAAAGTATTTGACTTGCAAAGCACACAACAATCAGCCAGAATAAAGTTGGTGAGCCAAGAGTAGGTATTGTTGGTTGACTGAACCGAGATTTGAAAATGACAAGATCACATGTAATGCTGTAAATGGACAATGCTTATTCATATGAGATCAAATGTTGTACTGATCCTCATCCAGTCAGTAGGATTGAAAAATGAAGTGCAATCTAGCATTTTTTGCCAACCAGATATAAAATAAACTGAATTCCCAATTTTATTCAATATCATTGTCAAAGATAGAACATAACTTACTATTTCAGAGTTGTAACGATCATCAAAATTTAAGAAAAACCAAAATGTTGCCTGGCCACCAAACTATGACCATAATATTAATATTCAGCATATGGATCGATCATCTAACGCTGGCCTCTTGCTGTGTTTTGATCTCTCAAGAATGCATTTTAAAATACAGTTACTGACTAACACTTAATTGATGTGTGTACTGCTTTATCTATATAAATCTCTCCCTTTAATAGGGTTGATACATTTTAAATTTTTTCAACCACACTCATGATGCAAACATAATAATGTGGATGTTCTGCAATTTAACTGCTTAAACAATTTTTGGAAAGTCTAAGGCTGTAAGAGACATTAGTAAATTTCCTGTTCACTAAAGTCAGGCAAATCATTGCAGTTTGGAGATTAAAGGGATCAAACAGTAATCAGGTCATTCTAACAAATTCAAGGATTCAGTGACTAATTACTAATGCCAAGTAACTGAAAATGCATTGAGCCAATTATTAAGGGGCAGATCCAATTAACAATTGGATATTCTGCATTCACTAATTTTTCAAGATCTTTATTTTGTTAGATGTGGTCACATTTTATTAGCAATGAAAGCAATATGTTTTCCAGTGTTCTGAATAAATTTAACCAGCAGAGTAAGAGGCTCCATTCAGAGCTCGTCTGCTCCAGCTGTTCTTTCTTTCTTCTTCTTCTTTTCGTCCTTCTTGCATTTTTCTTTCAATTAATGACTTGGACTTACCCAGAAGGAAATGGAGGAGCAGGTGAGCCCCGGAGCGAGGAAGCAGTCCCTGGAATGGAGGTTAGTGCAGGGACGCTGTCCTGGGGAAAACTGATCTTAGAGCAGCTGACAGCCGGTGTAGTGCATTGTAGAGCAGATTGGAGGCTTGGAACAGAGCAGGGATGGTTGTTGGACTGGGGTCTGGCACGGGTGGTTAGACCAAGTGTGGAAGCTCCTGCACTCAGGAGCTCAATGTAGCCTTGATGTGCCATTTGTTCATATGACTGTAATGACTACTCTTTTAACCATTTTTTTCTAACTTATTCTATGAATCACTGTAAAGTACCACATCTACTGTTCTTTGTTATTCCTTTTTTTATATCTAAGATTTGTACCTAAGTACTTGGACCTAAGATGATGCCAGAAGAAGCGACATTGTAAAACTTTTCACTGAAGTCCTGCACTTGAGTACACGTGACAATTATATTCTATTATATTCTAACAGAACATTTTTGTGGAAAAACAGTGATAATGTACATAGCACCTTTAAAAAGGTATCCCAAGGTGCATTGGAAAAGGATTTACTAACATTTGATATCATGCCATTAACTGAAACATTGACAGTCAGACGAAACCTTGGATATGGCATTGTACCTATACAAAGCTTCCCACGCATGTAATTTGATGAAAATTGAAACTGAGGCAAGGAACAAATAGATCAGTCAAGTAACATCTTAAATGAGAGAATGTAGGGTAGAAGCAGCGCTACTTAGGAAGGGAATTCCAGAGCTTTAGGCCAAGGCAGCTCAAGTTATGACAGTCAACTGGGGCAGAGGAAGTGGGGGATGCACAAGTGCAGAGTTGGAGGAAGATTGCATTTACTGAGGAGATTCCAGAGATAGACAGAGTGAACCATTGAGGGAAATGTGCATGTAGATGAGCAGTTAAAAGAAAAAAGGCATTGGTGGACTAGGAACTAATGTAAGTCATAGGACATTGGTGTGAACTGGAATGATGAATGCAAGGAACTTTGAATGACTTGTATTTACAGAGTATGAAACATGGATGACCAGTCAGGAAAGCAATTACAGTGCAGAAAATAGCATCTTTCAAGATATTGTCTTTCATCAAAATGTATGTTTTTTTATAATGATAAAACACAATGGGTGACAGATATGTTGAGAATCTCTAACAGCCAAACCAAGTAGGGTAAAAAGAAACAGGCTATTGATGTCCATCTGTGCAAAAAGGAACACTGACTTGCAGGAGACATATGTCTCATTAGACACAAAAGGTATTAAAGTGTTTTCTATTGTTGAATAGTCATATAAAATACAAGTTAAAGAAAATCTTGTACTTCTCAAATCCATGAAAACGATATTTGACATGATAGCATCCTTCGCAGACATGCCTTTAAAAAGATTTGCAACTGGACTATAATGAAAACCAAGATCTTTCTATTCCTCAAACAGAGGCAAACTATGTCCTCTTATTGTAAGTGACAAATCACCAATCTTTGTCATGGTTCACCACACAATCCTCATTAAAAAGCTCTCGTTGGCAACCAGCTGGGTGTGAATGCTCTCACCTGGCTTCATTCTTATCTATTCAAGCATAGCTACAGAATTACTTGCAATGATTTCTCTTCCTGTTTCTTCACCATGTCTTCCAAAGATGGAACCTTGGACCCTGTGTTTTTCATCTACCTGCTGGTCCTCATGGGTGACATGAGAAAACATCTGTTTTGACATTTATACTGATTGCACCCAACTCCATCTTCCTTCCCATTAGCTTTCTCAACTTCTCCTTTGTTTCGAAGTTGGCAGACAACTTGCTCGAGCTCCAGAAGTGGATGAGTAGAAATTTCCTCCAGCCAGATAGTATGAAGGCTAAACCTTTGACTTGACCCTGACTGTAACCTTGGTGTTGTTTTCAACCTTGAGTCAACTTTCCAATTACATATTCATTCCACCACTATGACGGTGTAACCGTACCTCTGGAAAACTATCTAACTCTTTTCAGTAGCTCAGCTCATCAACTGAACTCTTATTCATGCCATCGTTACTTTAAGGCATGATTACTCCCATGAATTACTCTTAAATCCCCCAAATACTCACCTCATAAGAATAAAACTATCCAAAACTCTGCAGCCTGTAACTAACTCCATGTCTTATTATCATATTATCTATGAGCTAGCTGACTTGCACTTTTTCCTGGCTGAGAATACTTCAATTTTAAATTCTTACCCTTGACTTCGTGCAACCTTTCAATCCTCTGACATACTGAACTCTTTTAGTTCTTGTCTCTCCAGCATCCATGATTTTAACTGCTCCACAAGTGACCATGCTTCAAGAGGGACCGTAAACAATAGGCCACACTCCCTCAACCTCTCTACTTCACCCTTCCTTTAAGGCACACATTGGAACTGAACTTTTTGATCAAGCTTTTCATCATGGTCAGGATTTTCAGCCAGAAGTACCATGTGGATGATCCCACTTGGTCTCCCCCCTACACTCGCTGCATCCCTAGCCAAGTTACACCACTGGCACCTACCTGGCAATGTGAAACATTGCTCAGCTATGTCTTGTTCACAAAAAGCAGGACAAATCCAATCTGACCAGTTACCATATAATCAGTCTACTCTTGATTATTAAAATAATGGAAGTTGACATCAACAGTGCTAAACGGTGGCACCTATTTAACAACAACCTGCTCATTGATGCTCAGATTTGGTTCTGCCAAACCCAGTGTGCACCTGACCTCTTTACAGCCCTGATCCAAACATGGGCAAAAGAGCTGAACCCCAGAGGCGAGGTGAGAGTGACTGCCTTTGATATCAAGGTCACATTTGACCAAGTGCAATATTAAGCAGCCCTAGCAAAACTGGAGTCAATGGGATTCAGGGGAAACTAGTCTACTGGTTTGAATCATACCTGGCACAATAAAGATGGTCAATCATCTCAGCTCCAGGACATCTCAGCAAGAATTTCTCTAGGTAGTGCCATAGGCTCATCCATCTTCATCAATGGCCTTCCCTCCATCATAATGTCAGAAGTGGGTATGTTCACTGATGATTGCACAATATCCAATACCATTTGGGACTCCTCAGATACTGAAGTAGACAATATCCAAATGCAGCAACAGCTGGTCAATCCCTAGGCCTGGGCTGTAGCAACAAGTAACTATTCTGCTACACAAGTGCCAGACAATAGCAATATCCAACAGGAGAGAATCTAACCATGGTCTCTTGTTGCTCATTGACATTACCATCATTGACTCTCACACTATTAGCACCCTGGGATTACCACTGAGCAGAAACTATACCAGAGCAGCCATATAAACACTGTGGTTGCAAGTTCAGAGATTAGGAATTCTAAGCTGTATAGTACTCAGTCTGTCCACCATCTACAAAGCACATGTCGGGAATATGATGGAATACTCTCCACTTGTCTGGATGAGTGTAGCTCTAACAACACTTGTAGGTAAGTTTCAACATTCCTAATTGAACTAAAAAAGCTGTCCTAAACTCTCATATGGTTTGGTGTCAAATGTTGTCTGATAATATGCCTCTGTAGTCCCTTGGAATATTTTATTATTTCAGGAGGTATATATCATCAAGTTTTGTTAAAAATGACTGAGATATTACCCTCTATTGCCATCTTACAATAAGCAGATATATTTAAGTAAGTTGATAAGATATCACACCGTTTTGAATGATCACCACATTAACGCTCCATTCAAATTACCCATTAGCAGTAAAGAAACAAATATCAATTTACTACATCCAGCCTCTGTTTTCCCAAGTATCATAGATCCTCCATTCCAAACTGGTTTCAATTTTTTAAAAATTCCATTTTGTTAACATCTGGAAAGATTATCATCTATCATTCTTCAGCAAATCAATTAAAAGATTACAAATGAGCTTCAAAGTCATCTGTTTCTGTTGTACTGGCAATAATGTAAGCATTTCATATGTCAGACATTGCAGTTACTTGCTGTATGTTAAATAGATTTTGTAGGAAGGAGAGAGAGAGAGAGAGAGAGAGAGAGAGAAATAATTAATTTCAGGTGGAATAGGGGAATCAAAAACAAAGTTACTCAATTCTAAAGTTAGCGCCAAATCATGTAGTAGCAAAATTCAGGCAAGTCAGTAAGAGTTTTTAAATTGAAAGAGACAGATTATTGACCAATGAGGGTATCAAAAGATTGAAAGAAAAGTGAGTGCAAAATTGAGCTGAGATGCAAATCTGCCAGAAACTGAGTCTTAGAGCAAGAGACGAACAGCCTACTGTTCTCATATTTGACATCTCTGGGAAAGTTGCTTGTAAAATTGAAGTCAATACAAATCAACAAGATACACACAACTTACTGAAGTCATACCTACCACAAAAACAGAGGTTTTGTTTTTGGAGTCAATCATCTCAGTTTCAAGATACCACAACAGGAGTTCCTCAGGACAGTGTCCTAGTGCCAATTTATCAATAACCTTCAGATGGTCTGCACTGATGAAGAGTGCTAATGATTACTGTTCGGTTCCAGTCATAGTTCTCACATGGTGAAGGAGTCCATGCCCACACATAGCAGCACCTGGATAATGTTCAGGCTTTGGCTGCTAAGTGACAAGTAGCATTCATACTGTATGTTTGCCAGACTATGAACAGTTCCAATAATAAAGTCTAAGTACATTGCCTGGACTTTTAACAACATTACTATCACTGATTCTCTATTATTAAGATCCTAGGGGTAACCATTGATCAGAAACTGAACTGGACCAGATAATATAAATGCTGTGGCTGAGTAACTCATTTTTTGACTACTCAGTATTTCAAAGTCAGAAACTACAAGATGGAATACTCCATACGTGCCTGGACAAATGCAGTACCAAAAGCTCTTAAGTTGCTTAACACCTTCCAAGGCAAAGCAGCTACCTTCTTCAATCCACCCTCTTCAAACTGCACCACCACTAATACACTGCAACTACAGCAGTATCTACAAAATACAAGGCAACAAATCACCTTGACTTCTTTGACAGCACCTCTCAAACCTTCAAACTCTATCACCCAAAAGGCAAAGCCAGCGGCACTTGGGAAGTCTACCACTTCCAACTCACACACCACCTGATTTGGAAATATTGCCTTCACCATGAGTGGAAAACGTCCCTAATAACGCCACTAGTCCTGAAGAGCTAGCACCCTCCAATGACAATTAAGGTAGGGTAATAAATGCTGAATTTGCTATTGATGTCTACATGATGTGAGTTAGTATAAAAATTGTAGGAAGGGTCTTATAGTGTGGAGTTAGTGTTGGGTCAGAAGATCCAAGATCAAGTCCCACCTGCCCTGGAGGTGCACCATTAGATGCCTGACAGATTGATTAAAAATAATTAAATATCATAGCACATAGGTTTAATATAGGGGAAATCTGCTCTCCAACTATTTGCATTGCATTGGTTCATTCTAAGTATCAGTAATTGTACACTAGCAAACTATATTACTTTTTGAAATGGTTAAATTGATAGTTAATTAAAGGCCTGAAGGCAATTTGCCAAAAGCAGCACAGTAGTTCTGCATGATTATTTACAAAATGATAAAAGAAAGACAAATTAATTTGTTCATTCTTTGCATGGATACATTTCCTATATGAAATGGGTTACTTCGAACTTTAGATTTTGAATTTCACAGATTCAAGTCTTATTCTGCAAAATAACATCACTGGTAAACAATAAACTGACTCTCAAAAGGCCAGTGCTGTATGAATCACTGAAGGATAGCTAATAGCAGCTCATGTCTATTGACATGTTGATATCATTGAACACTACTGTAGCTGACGCTACAGTTCAATTTTGGAGGATGGGAGATATCTCAAATATATAAGAATAATATAAATGACTCAAAGATCAAATATTATAAAGAATATTCAAGCAGCAGATACAACGAACCAAAAAAGTTAGTTATATTTCTTTGCCCAGATGATGTTTGGAAAAAGGACTCTATTCAGACCACAAATAAATATATAAATTTTAAGAAATGAAACCTCAGTGATCACAACAGCGATGATATCAGCCTAATCAGTTTTCATATAGTCTGTAGTACCATAAATATAATGATGGCTCCTCATTTCTCACTGGTTTCACCTATCACAAAGTGGAAGAATTTCACAGAAAAGCCATGGCAATCCACATTTCTACACAATACAAGGATAAGGTGCTGGAATGTTTATATTACAGTTTTCATTTGCAATTTGTACACTGTGTTTAAACTACTCTCGCCATATATTGCATTTGCCTCAAAAAAGGAAAATTATTTTCTGTTTCACTCCAAGCTTTAAATAGGAACAGGAGTACACCATGTAGCCACTGAAGTCTGTTCCATCAATGAATGGCATCATGGCCAATCTATAACTCAATTCAGTATACCTAGCTTTGCCCAAAATCTCAATAACATAGGTTTTTAAATTAAAAGTTTGTGGAGGAGAATTCTAAACCTCTAATCACCCTTTACATATTTCTTAAATTCACTCCTGAAAGACTTTATCTTTTTCCTTTACTATTCCCCAATCCTAAGCCCTCCCTGCAATAGTACTCCCACACTAACCTACTTATTGTTATAATTATCTTGAAATCTTTGATCAAACCACTACCTTTCAACCTTCAAATCTCCATCGAATACCACCTTAGTTCATACAATTTCCCCTTCCTTCCTGTCATGTGGTGCCCAGAGAATTAACTCTGGTCCAGGTTTGATTTTAAAAAGGTTATGCTTAACAAAGGCACAACCTGTACTGAGTTGAAATGGACTGTTGCTCCAGTGTTACAAGATTTCACTCCAGAATGAACACAATGTCACGTTTATTGCAAAAGCCCTCAGATAAGTGATCATCCCTGTCACAATTCAGTGAAGTGTACACCAGCTGCACACAGATACAACTGCACTCTAGGTAACTGTACAGGGCCACTTCCAGTTAACATTATCTATTTAAATGTACCTTAAAGCTGCATTTTCCTAAAAATTAAGTTTGAAATCAAAAATACACAGCAAAGCAAATGTTCAAAAACATCTGTAGAAATTCTATGAATTCTACAGGTGTATTAAAATAATCATTTAAGACATTAAATAAAATACATCGGGCTAGTTACAACCGCACCACAGTTATGACAAATGCCTCATCAACATTCAACATGTTGATATCACTATAATAGAGTCCACGGCTCCATTTATTATTAAACCTGTTGTGAAACAGCAAATTAAGATGTCCTAATTCTATAATCCAGTGTAACACCGCAAAACAAAAATTATCTGCTTTAATTTTTGTGAAGTATCTGTAATCCCTCTACTGCATCTAGTTCACCAGTTTTTAGAAGCTGTGATCACAACAGTAACTTGAAGCCTTTCATTATTGGCATAGCTCATACTGTGTTCTTGGCTCCCAAAATGCATAAATAACTAAGTTAGTACATGGTAACCATCGTTAGATCAGTGCATACCCTTGATCCAATTACCTTAAACACTTCTTGTAGATGCTTGTCTCCTGTCCAACTTCATTGGAGATTGTCAGACTTTACATGGGCTCCCCAGAGACTTCATCGTCTGATCATGTCTGATTTTTCATCAAAACAAAACATGAGAACGCAAGCCAGGAGCCCACCTGCCTTTTGTTCAGCCCCAGACTTCAAGCTGGCAGAGAAGTTGCTAATTATTCCCTTCGGTGGCTCTCCACCGACATTTTATTTAATTTCACTAAATATTATTCATTCAGTCAGTGCTCTGTCCATTCAGGCAAGTCATTATGAATGGTAAATTGTAGTGCCTGCTGCGAGAAATTTAAAAGATAATACAGCAATAACATTTAAGGAATAAATAAGGATATTTGTTATAGTTTAAGATCAAATTTTGATGAGTAAGACTGCCCAATAAGAAATGTACTTACTGATTTATTTTGGGAAGAATGAGAAAATACCTTTGGTTGAGAGCTACAGATCATTTTTCATTAAGAAAATCTTAAAGGGTTTCTCTGTTGTAATGACTGAGTGACAATGCAACAGAAAACACCAAGTATGTTGGATGTTGCAATGAAGGTATTACAGCAGAGAAAGAGGCCATTTGGCCCAACAGGTCCATGCTGGTATTGATGTTTCACAGGATCCTTTCCACAAATTTTCTTCCAGTTGTGCTTATCTAGCTTCTGCCTTGAACATATTAATGATAGTCACCTCAACCACATTTCAACTATTCCCTTGGATTCCCATATTCCAAAGTGGCTCAAGATCCAACCTCTTGACATCGAGTTGCCAAATGAATATATTGCAGATGCTGTTAACTGAAAAAAAAAAACTCCAATGAATTTTGAACAGCAAAAGATGAAAACAGCTTTTTCCTAATTTTCTATTTTGCAAGTATGTTTAAAGTATTAATCAAATACTTCTTCAGCACCTTTAGAGTAGGGGTTGTAGCTTAGACACCACAGCACTCATTGACAATTATTATTCAGCCACTAAAGTGCAGGAGAAAATTTTCAGGAATTTAATTTCGATATTTTACTTTCTCAGGGGTGCTATGAAACAGGCCATTCCTGGAGAGATCCTTCAAGTATGTGAAATAAACTCAAAACAAAATCAGAGACAATGAATAAAATAAATTTAACTTGAAAACCATTTTACATTTTTTACCTGCAGTGAAGCATTGTGTTTATCCTTAATGAAATATCAAAAATAAACATTTGATCTGAAGTCATTTCTTGATATAAATCAAAATTCACATTGAAACAAAAAACAGAAAATATTTTTCTTCTTCCATCATCCTTCCTCCATCAATTCTCTACCTAGGAAGAAATCTTAACATCTAAAGTCTCCAAATCAACAAGGAACTTCAACAATGTGTGCTCACACTGTCAGTTCTTCATGCCATGTCACTTTTGGGAATGATGGTGATCATAAACACTGCCTCATGAAGCAATGAAAGCAAGTGAGGGATAAACACTCAGACGACATCAACAAGGAAAAACAAATTAAATGTTTTAAGGCCATGCACAGCCCATTCGACTTTTCACAGAGAAAAAAAAGAGATTTCTTTTTGACATGTATCACAAGCGTTCTCAGAAGAAGGTGAGCAATACATCCAGTGGGTAAAATACAAAAGAATCACAATAGACTCATTAATATTCTTTTACGTTGCCTCCTCAGACTACACCGCAGGAAACTGTCTTGCTGAGGTGCTTTGTTTTTTTTGCTGCTGAAAACATGTTGGAAGCAGTAGATATTGTTGCAGAATGGCTGGCTGGGTTATTCTGCTTTTGCTTTAGCCTTTTGCTATCCGTGCCGGAGCAAAAGCATCAATTCGGCACTTGTACCTCCACTTCTGTTGCAATCAAATATTTTGAAGAGGAAAGATAAACTCTGGGATAATCAATTACAGATATCTTTGTAAATTACAAGATAATGTTGAGTAGCAATGAAAACATTTTTAAAAATTGAAAGGAAGCAGTTTGAAAGATAATTTTGTGTTAAAGAAGGAATTCAGTGTAATATAGGATAGTTCACTTCAGAGTGAAGTAAGCTCCAGCAGATGGTGCCATATCAACAAAGACAGCTGACAACTGTACTTTCTAGACTTATGTTCACTAAAGTACAGCTTTAAACAGTCATGAAGGATGGATACTTTCCTTAAACACCGCTCTGGAGAGGAGCACAATGGTGGTAATGATTTCAGGAGCTAGTTGTTTTCTCCATTGATTACGAATGGATATCACATGTAATCATGTCTTTATTCAAAATTAATCCTCACTACATGGAATAAACAAGTAGCAATGAAAAATTAGCTGTGGAATAAATTCTGTACAGGAAGAGGAGATTAAAGGAATTTGGAAAACAGCAGTTTCCAGAGAAATTGCTTTAAAGATGAGGTCAGAACCCAAGAGAACCTACAATGTTGATGCAACTCCTCCATGGGTGCTGTTGAGGGGAATTTAGTGCAGCGAGTTATCTATTTGGAATGCTGCAGAAAATGCAAGTACATTGTATGCATGACTTCCATTTGCCTTCTTTCTTTACCCTCTTCCCTTGAGCACACAGTGACTCCTGCTATGGTACAGCTCAGTATTTAACTCCAATCATTTAGTACTAGCCAAATTATAAGCAGTAGGGAATAAAGCATACAAGAGAAAAAGAGAAAAAGCATGTGTAATCCCACTGTGTTTAGGAATTGCTGTCTCAATCACTGAGTTAAGTATATGATAGCCTAGTTGTACAAAATGTATAAATACTAAAATCCGCAAAGTACAAAACGGATGTGGAACACTCAATGGACATTCCATTGCTCCACATTGATATGAACTTTGAACTTGAGGTTAAAACGAACCATGGCCAATATTTTGAGCTCCAGCATCATGATAGTTGCATGATAAATTGACAATAGAGTTGTTGACTGATCAAAGCAATTAATCTCTACCAACTAGTTTAGAACAGAACACAGCACAAGGAAAATCCCAGTGATGAAAAGGTTTAGGAACCATAGGTCAAAATTCACTTGTTTTTCCACCCAAGCAGCCATGCTTAATACAACATGTCTCAACTGCTGGAAGTGAATATTATTTTATAAAATTATTTTATCTTGATTTTGAATGTGTCCGGATGCCAAAGGAGCATCGTGTTCTGAAAGTTATTGTCTTTGGCATTACCAGGCATGTTGGCAGCAAAACCAACAATGAAAACAAAATAAACAAATAGTCTCCAGGCACAATTCACTATCAACCTGATTCAGCCTCTACAGCTTTATTGGTTCTTTTTGCACCTTTTGATTGAATGTCTTATTTGGTCAATAATAATAAGCAACAATAATTACCAAGGTCCTCTGCGACATGATTTTACCAGTCCAAAATGGCCACAGTAGAATTAATTCATATCATCATAAATCAAACAAATTTCAAAAAGGCTCATGCTGAATGTCCCAAATCCTATGGCCACTTGTGTAAAATCAGAACTAATAAATCATGGATTTTGCTCCATTAATGCTAGCTATATTCCAAATAATTGCAAGCACCATTGATATGAAATTCTACTGTTAAATCCTCCTGGCCAATTTTAGACTTCTGTATGCTGTTGAGTTATGGTTGGCTTGACCATTGCCCGTTGATAATTTCCTCGCACCTCATCTCAATAGTTTGGAAATCTCTGACCTAGTTAATGCTTGTTCACAAAACCACGATGATCAAGCTGATTTTACATAGCAAAGATGTTTAAATGTCTGCTACTTCAGACTGCAAAGCCACATCCTGGTGACTCAAGGAACTAGAAGCAATTTTTTTTTTTTTTTTAAATGTAGCTTAAAGCCCTTTGCAGTAGAAATTGACTTATTTTCTTTGACTTCTAAAATTCACATTACTCAAACTAGCAACATGACTGCTGTTACAATATTTATCTTTACTATTCAAAGCCACCCGGTCAAACAATGACACAAAGTTAAAATCATCCAATTGCTACAATTTCATCATTATACAATACTGATCCTATTATCATAGCCAAAGGCAGAATAAAAATAGAAAAACATTGTGTTGTATTTATTTACTATAAAATGTTAGTGGCAAGCTTCTATTACAGCAAATTTAAATATAGAGAAACTTGATATGCAGTCAACACCCAGGCATTCTTAAATGGAGACTGTATGACATAAGAATTGCACAAGTTTTGAACGTGGCTCAGTTAAGATTTATTCCCGGGATACATGTGGTAGTCTTTAATTAGCATACCAAGTGAATCACCATGCCCATGTCATACACATCAGACCCATCCTCTTTCAGTCCAGTGCACCACTTTAAAGGAACACAGCATGTTATTAAGACTTTACTGTTAACCCTGTGGCTATGCTTTCACAAAAGTACTGCAGCATTTGTGGCTTAACGTACTAATATGATTCGTTATTTTTTTTTGTTGGAAAACTTTTTAAGTTAAAAAGCCCTAAATGGAGAAAATGTGCCCATGATTTGCCATGTGGTGAATTTCCAATCTCAGCTATACCACTGGGGAGTAGCATGGTGGGTGCTATCTACTTTAGCACAGACTGAAAGGACTAATGAGAACACTCATGCTAAACAACCATCATCAATATTCCAGCAGATAAAAATGGAATGTTAGCAAATGTCCAGCACAGTTTCCCTTCCTGCACTATGACCCTGGTGCAGTGAATAAATCAGCAAACCAAATCAAAAATAAACTTTAGAATGTGTTGGAGTAGATTAAATTATGATTGTGTTCTACTTATACCGTAAAATATAGTAAAACTTTTATTCTGATCATTTTAGAAACTTAATTGGTCAAACATTCAAAATCGTGATGAAAGACAGGACAATTGTTTTAACACTTAAAAGGGGACACATTTTCTTTGTTGAAGATTAATTTTTAGGCTTTCTTCATCCGCCAAAATATTGCAGCAACAAGGTACAGCTGTAAAATTCTTGGAACCTATGAACATGGGTGTCCAATTATGAGAATATGTGCTGGCACTCTTCCTCCCACCATAAATTTGACCCCAGCCCAAAGGTTTGACATTGTCTTAAAGCTACAGCATTCTGGCAGCTGCGAGTTCCACTCCCCTAAGAGCAGGCAAGGCCCAATATTGACTTTATAAGCAGCCGATTTTCTCACACTGGTTCAAAATTAGTTCACTGACTTTCACTTTTATCAACACTGCTTGGTCTTTATATTTGGAGTTTCCATGCAGTGATAGTTAAGCTGTTTTTGTATTTTGGTTGCATCACATCAACTTACATTTTCTTGTGGCAGCATCTAACAAAGATATGTCCCCTAATGATACCCAGTGCTGTACAAGAAGTGGAATCTACAATAGTGTCCAAAATAGACATTAAATCTATTGAAGACTTGGTGGCTTAAAGGCACCATCCAGGACTGTGTGCCATAAACAATGCTGAGGTAGCAGTGGAACTGGTACAATTGGCAATCTCTTTTGGATGAAGAAAATTAAACCAGGATTCTGGCTCCTGATCAGGGTACTTCCCTGCTGGAAGCTCACATCAAAGATTCAATGCAAAACATCACACACTATACAGAGCAGAAACAGGCCATTTGGCCCAAGCAGTATTTTCACACCTTTTGAGTGTCTTGTATCCCTCCTCATCTAACTATCAGCACAACCCTCAACCTCCCTTTAGTAAATGCTTACCAAACTGTTCCTTAAATGCATTTGTATCATTGATATCAGCTGTGCCCACTATCATTAGTATCTATGCAGAGAGTTCTGTTCTGAATTCATTATTTGATTTCTTGTTGACTATCTTGAACACATATATGAATACATAGGAACAGGAGTGGGCCATTCAGCCTCTCAAGCTGCTCCACCATTCAAAAAGGATTATGGCTGATCCATGGCCCAACTCTAAAAGCAGGAGTAGACCACTTGAGCTCTTGAGCCTGCTCCGCCATTCAAAAAAGATCATGGATTGAACAGCCGGCCTGCTACACCTCCGTAAATGTTTAACAACCTTGCCAAACAAAGATCTGTCTAATTTAGCCTCGAATACATTCAATCATCTAGCATCTGCAATACTGTGTTTTTGAGAATTCTAAAGAGAAATGAGTTCATCCTTTCCTGATCAGTAAATTAATTGATACAAGAGATACACCAGAAGGCAACTGGCAGCCATAAAACTGCCAAGAACTGAGAAGAGCAAACTACAAGTTAAAATATGGTGTAGAAGTTAAAAAGAAAAATTTGACTACTTGCATAAAACAACAGCAGATTTTACTCTTGTCTACGCAAAGACGGAAACAGAATAAAAATATTTGGAGAGTGTAAAATGTATACTAAGTTTAAGGGAAAAAAAAACATTTTGGGAGATAATTAATCAATTCAGAGACAATTACCTTCCTTAAATGCTAATTACTATTGAAGTCTATCAGACTCCATTTTCAAGAGTGCTTTTGATGTGAACATTATTCACCTTACTGTGCACATTTTCCAAAACAGGAAGAAAATGGCAGAGTCAGCTCCAGCAAGACCACTGGTCTTGTCCCAGATCTTTTCATCTTTATTTGGACTTGCGTATTACTACTTTAACTGTGCAACATACAGTGCTTAAATATAGTAAAAATACATATGTATTATTTCCTGCATTATGAATGAAATAATAACTCAATGTTGAATTTTGCTATCACTGATTTCCAACATTCTTTTGAAAAACTGAATGCAATCACCAAACAAAACAAAATTGCAGACACAATTCTCTGACTGCCCATCACTCTCTGCCGCCATATGTGTTTGATGAGTTGTATTAGTTTCAAACAATATTATCAGATGGAGTACTATGCAGACAAAAAAAAAGATTTTCAAATGTAATGTAGTGACATAATTGGCATGACCAGCTGGATTTCCAACTCTTGAAAGTCCCAGTGTATCATTAACAGTCACTGATGGAGTGCTCAATCCAAACATCTCAGACATCCAACTGGAAGGTATTGCAGCTAGTTCTGAGTGATGAAAATTGTATAGATTGGAGTTAGATAGGTAGCATTGGAGGAAGATTTCATAAAATTTGAGAATTCTATAATACACAGGAAGGCAATTCCACAATCGCATCTGTGCCAGCTCCCAAAAGAGCTACTCGGCTAGTCCATAGAATCAGAATCAAGAAAGAAAACTGACTGATGCGGACTAGCGTCTGTTCAGGGAAATATTATACATAAAACTGTTAAAGTATACAGCCTTCATTAAAAATGTAACAAAACTATTTTGCTTGATTGCACAGTGACATAAATCATTCTAAGATTCCTAAATGCCTCAAGTGTTTAGGCCTTAATTACATCATTGCCACAGCTGGTCTCACCTCCCAAAAAATATTTGTTTTGACAGAGATTAGTCCCTTAGTTGCAAAGTATTTCTTAATTTTCTGTGATTACTTACAAAATTAATACAGTTTGTCTGAATTACACTGGTAATGTAATGGAAGATGTTAATTCATGAAGCAAAGATTTCAAACACTATTGATGGTCATGTTTATTCCCGTAAGGTGCAGTGGTAGTGTCTCTACCTCTGAGCCAGAAGATTAAGGACATGTTGCCATGAATGTCTAAGCAGGTTGGTTAAATGTATATATTCTCTTTTCAAGAAACTTTTGCAGTCCTTTATCTCCTTCTTGCATCTTTTTTACTAAAAAGTTCAAATGGGAACAGTAAGAATAGAGAGCCACTGAGCCTCAGCACATGATGTGCCAGATTTTCAATTTAGCTTACCTCAATGGGGCTAGGCTCCCATTTATTTCCGAATAAGAATATAAATTTATTCATTTGTTAAGTTAAGGACACTGTATCAAAATATTCTGAGCAAAGATTGATGAGTTAAAAATGAACAAAATAACAATGAGCAGCCAAAGACAGGTAGAAAGCTTATACATGAGGAGGAAGAGGCATGGAGTGCTTTAGTGAGGATGTTTCATTTACTCACACAAAGTTAGCTAAAGGCTGTGGCATCATCACAGGTACGGGAATGAGAAACAAAGCAAGAGGCACAAAAACCCAGAAAGAGATGAAAGAGCACTCGGAGGAGAACAGCGAGTTGAAGGCATTTGCAGAAAAGATGGTGAAAGGCAAGATTAGTGTTTCTAACTCTCTTGGACTGTATGCCTGGACGTATCATTATATGACTTGCTTCTTCCAGCTGCCTGCTCCTAATGTCTACCATTGTAGATCTGGCACAACACTCTTTGCAGCTGGTGATCAACAATGCCAGCTACAATTGACAAAATTCTTTGCATCCCAAAAACCACTCCATTCATTATATTGCTTTTATATCACTTACAGTACACATGCTCCAACCACGAATGAATCTAGAACACGTCAAGGTCCTGCTTTGAGTCTGCATAGAGCAAAAGAGGTAAAAAAACACCTCTATGAGTCCAAAGATGCGCTGGTTACATGGATTTGGCCATATTAAACTGCCTGTCATGTCTAGGACATTAGGTCAGGTGGATTAGCCTTGGTTAATGCAGGGTTGTGGGATAGGGTAGTGGGTTGGGTCTGGGGGTTATCCTATTCGGAGGGTCAGTATGGACTTGATAGACCACGTGGTCTCCTTCCACACTAGTGATTCTATGATTTTTCTCTCAGACACTTGGAGGAGTATGCAGGCCATTAATTTCAGGACATTCCAGAACAATCCAGGAGAATTGGTAATCATAAGCAATCCTAAACCATCAAAATATATTTAAAACATGATATTATTGAATATAATGCTTTATGAAATGCTGAGCCAGCGGTTGTTTAGGGTAAGCACAACAAGGTTGGAGAAATTGGGATTTAAGAAGAAAGGGTGACCAGCATGAAAACAATAAAGCCATCAAGACCAGTGATGACAGAATACAAGTAAATGTTTCATCGATGGAGGAGCTGAGTAAGATAATGATTTCGAGTGATTAAAGTTTGCCAGATGTTCTCTGTGACAAATAGATTGAAGACTAGAACCTACAATACTGTCACAATCTGCTGCTGATCATCTGTATTTAACATCAGGGGAGAAAGCAATTTTTTAAAAATGCATACATGCACAATTTTTAAAATATTGATCTTGATGAAGAACAACCAACCAGACTAACTACAATAACTACTTGCCACAATTCCACATGTCTATTCAACATTTTAAAAAATAATAATTTTGTACTAGTGTAGGCCTATAAAACTGGGAGCAAGTTTGTACTTAATGTTCCCTCATTTAGTTAGTTTCTTCAACTACAGGCCAGGAGACTTTCTACTTGTTGCTTGATTGATGGAAACATTGGGTGCTCAAAACTAAAAATGTCAGCACTGAATATCCTCGAAGTTGAAGAACACAAAATTCACTTAAGAAAAGTAGACACTTTCTGCTAATGCCTCAACCTCCTCCTGTTAATATTTGACTGGAAAACAGGCAGAAAAAACTGCACAGCGTGTATTGTCGAACCAGATACCTAACTAGAAAATAAAAGTCTTTGACAGAGTGAGAGATAATCTTTTTTCCATAACAGAAACTTCACCTGATTTTACTGGGTTCCAACTTTTATACACAGGCTAACACAGACCGTTTAATGTTACAGGCTCAGTAGGCTGAAATACATTTTGTTTCTCAGTTGTCATAGCAACAATTTATTCTCCCTGGGATACAGTTTCCAAAGTGTGTTGTTCAGCATAACTTATAGAAATTACCTAACTTAATTTCATATCTGTTTCACAATTACATTTTTGGAAGGAAAATTGTTAAAGTGTCACAGTAACTTCCACAAATGAACCAAATAATCAGCTGACTCACATGAGTAATTGTTTCACTATCTTTCAAAGTTGAACTTTTAACAAGAAAAAAGATAATTGCTTTATTCCTATTATTACTTTCATGTTTAAAAATGGTTAATCCAGAATGCATTTTAAAACTAGCAGAGAGGTTTTCTTATAAAATATCATTAATATGGCTCATCATCTATCATGTGTTTTCATTCATCAAAAAAAAATCCACTTTTCATGTGCATTCTGTTTATGCATCCACACACCTTATGGACTACATGTGCACAATAAGGTAATGAGCTTCGTGAAGAGTAATGCAAAAAAAAAGAAAATTGAATGGGAAAGTGAATGTCAACACAACAGCAAGCACACAGTTCTGAGCAGACAGACATCAATGAAGAAGCATTATAAGTGTCTTTAAATAAAATAAACTTTTGAATTTAAAAAGTGTGAACTTAACAGTATCCAAGATATTTAAAATAGCAGTCAAATCCACTTTAAAGTTTTTTTTTTTGAAAAATGAAAGGTTTTGAAGCCTAGGCAAGAATATTTGAATGTGCAGACAAACTTCAATATTGAACAAAGTAATAGTTAAAATTATGGTAAGAGACCAATATTTCGATAAACACTAAAAATAGACGCAACCATTCTACAGAATGAGAAACTGGCTGTAATTATACTTTTTTTTGAGAATTTCAAGAAGTTCAAAAGAAGCAAATGCGGTGTTGGAGAGAATCTAGCCTGGATTCTTACAGCAGTTTGTCGACCACTTCTGAGTTCTGTTCTTCAGTCTGATCACCGTCGCTTTTATTTCAACTACTTCTGCCACAGCTTTGTGAACCAATCTGAGGCTGGCATTCACTTTTTACAAACCCTTGAATATCATAGCTAGGTGAAATAGCAAGTGGGGAAAAAATGCATCCTGAAGGGGGGACAAAGGATAACATTTGTCATTATAACAGCACACCTTGATGAACATGATGTAGATTGAGATCATAAGGAGGGGGTGGCCAGGAAAATGACCCTCTCTTTATTACTTCCACATGGATTGCGCCTATTCTCCCTCATCCCTGCTTATAAACTGACACCCAGTAGATCGGCTGGTCGTATTAAACGGGCCAAATAGGTTGTGTGTGTTCCTCTCAGGGTCTGGTTGTATTATACGGCGGGTCTGACAGTTGAGAGGGGGGAGAGGGGGGAGAGGGGTAAAAAGCTGCACAAAGCGGCGGGGGAGACCAGACATCACCACAACCGGCTCACAGTCTCCAGACAGCGGCTCAGTCCCAGCCTCTTCCCCCTGAGTCCTGGATCCCAGCTTTACCTCAGCCTGAGCTCTCCAGGAAACAACTTCAAAACTCAATCCAAGTCGGTAGATTCACTCACCGAACCGTTTCTCGCTTTAACACATTCCCTCCTCTCTTGGTTAAGGTCCTTCACCTCCGGGCTCTTCAACTCATCGCCACAACAAACCTTCCTGCTCAATACAGAGTTCACTCGCTGCTTCTCTTCGTATTCCTCCGTGTTTTCTCTCTCTCTCTCTCTGTCGCTTGATTTTCCCCCTCCTTTTTTTTAATGTCCCAACTTGCGGTGAAAGGTTCTCTCCTCTGCTCCTGGCTGAGAAAGTGAACACGAGTATCCGGCCACTGTGCAGTCAGTCAGTCAGTCAGCAGCGAGCTCCAGTCACAGACTCAGCAGCAAACCCACAGGCGACAGAGCAGCAGCAACCAGTCCAATCACAAACCCTCCTCCCAGCCGAGCAAGAACACAGAGCCTGATCCCCCCGACACTGCTACCGTCAGCTCATACACCTCCAGACATAACTACAGCCAGCTAGTTATCTGTCCTCCAGACAAAACTACAGCCAACTCTCAGATCTTCAGACATCACTACAGTCAGCGCCCAGTCCCCAGACAACATTACAGCTGGCTCACAGTTGCCCAGACATCATTACAGGCAGATCACAATCTTTCAGACGTCACTACAGTGGAGGCAGAGTCCTCCAGACATCAGTACAGCCAGCTCAAAGGACTCCAGTATAACTGTACAACAGGCATCTGATTCACATTGCTGTAGATACCACTAGGTCACAGATACTGTAAAAAGATGTTGTTAAACTTGAAAGTATTCAGAAAATAATTACAAGGATGTTGCCAGGGTTTGAGCTATAGTCTGGGGCTATTCAGATGCTGAGGAGTGACCTTATAAAGATTTGTAAAATTATGAGGGACATAGGTAGGATGAATAGCCAAGGTCATTTTCCCAAAGTAAGAGAGTCCAAAACGTGAGGGCATAGGTTAGGTGTGAGGGAACATGTTCAAAAAGGACCTGAAGGGCAACTTTTTCATGCAGAGTGTGTATGTGTATGGAACGGTTTGCCAGAAGAAGTGATGGAGGCAGGTACAATAACAACATTTTAAAGACATGTGTTGGGTACATGAATACGAAAGGTTTAGAGGGATATGGGCCAAATGGCAAATGGGAATAGATCAGATTCGGTTATCTGGTAAGAACAAAGAACAATACAGCACAGTAATGCCCATTAGCCCTCAATGTTGAACCGACCTGTGAAACTGATCTGAAGCCCATTTAACCTACACTATTGCATTATCATCCATTTGTTTATCCAATGACCATTCAAATGCCCTTAATGTTGATGAGTCCACTACCATTGCAGGCAGGGCATTCCCTGCCCTTACTACTCTTGGGCATCTGTCTTATATCTATCACCCCTCAGTTTAAAGCTATGTTCCCTTGTGCTAGCCATCAACATCCTAAGAAAAAGGCTCTCACTGTCTACCCTATCTAATCCTCTGATCATCTTGTGTATTTCTATTAAGTCACCTCCTAACCTTCTTTTCTGTAACGAAAACAGCCTCAAGTCCCTCAGCCTTTCCTCACAAGACCTTTCCACCATACCAGGCAACATCCTGGTAAATGTCCTCTGCACCCTTTCCCATACTTCCACGTCTTTCCTATAATGCAGCCACACCAGAGTTTTGTACAGCTGCAACATGACCGCACGGCTCTGAAACTCAATCCAATAAAAGGTAACACACTGTATGCCTTCTTAACAACTCTATCATCTTGGGTGGCAACTTTCAGGGATCTATGTACATAGAAACCGAGATCTCTCTGCTCATCCACACTACCAAGATCTTACCATTAGCCCAGTATTCTGTATTGCTGTTACTTCTTCCAAAGTGAATCACCTCACACTTTTCTGCATTAAACTCCACTTGCCACCTCTCAGTCCAGCTCTGCAGCTTATCTATATCCCTCTGTAACCTGCAACACCTTTCAGCACTGTCTACAACTCCACCAACCTTAGTGTCATCCACAAATTTACTAACCCATCATTCTATGCCTTCATCCAGGTCATTTATAAAAATGACAAACAGCAGTGGCCCCAAAACAGATCTTGGCAGTATACCACTAGTAATTGAACTCCAGGATGAACATTTCCCAAACACCACACCCTCTATCTTCTTTCAGTTAACCAATTTCTGATTCAAACTGCTAAATCACCCTCAATCCCATGCCTCTGGACTTTCTGCGATAGCCTACTGTGGGGAACCTTATCAAACGCTTTACTGAAATTCATATACACCCACATCAACTGCTTTACCCTCATCCACCAGTTTGGTCACCTTCTCAAAGAACTCAATACAGTTTGTGAGGCACAACCTACTGTCTGTTTCAAAGGGTCTGTTTCCATACTGTATAATTCTATGTCTCGGTATTGCAGACACCCATGTATGCTTAGCTCAGAGTCCATTAGACACCACCATTTCATCGTTCTCTAGACACAGTGCAATTGACTCACAGCACTGCATACACTACCCCACAACAGACAACTGGTTTTCTACTGTTTGTCCCTGGTGCATGCCTGTAAACCTAGTTCATGGTTTTCAGCATCAATCTCAGTTTTCCCACTCCATAAATAGATGAAGAAGTCACCATTCGGCAGGAACTGTCAGTCCTTTTCCTTTAATTATTCATTCATTGGATATGGGTGCCTCTGGTTGGGCACCCATATTTATTTCCAATCCGTAGTTGTCCTTAAGAAGATGGTGATGAACTGCTGCAGTCTATCTGCTGTAGGAAGATCCATAATGCCCCAGCGACACTTAATGAACAGTGACATATCCACAAGGCAGGATGGTACATGGCTTTAAGAAGAACTTGCATGTATCCACTGCCATTGTTCTCCTAGTTGGTGTGGTCATGAGTTTGAAAGCTGTTGTCTAAGGAACCTTGCTGAAGGTCTGCAGTACATATTGTAGGAGCTTCATACAGTTGCTATTGAGTGTTGGTGGTGCAGGAAATGGATGTTTTGAGGGTGTAGGCCAATTAGGTGGGCTGCTTTGTCCTGGACGGTGTCAAGCTTCTTGAGTGTTGTTGACCTGTACTCATCCAGACAAGTGGGGAATGTTCTATCACACTTCTGACTTGTCCCTTGCTGATGGTGGACAGGCTTCGAGGAGTCAGAGGTGAATTACTTACTGCAAGATTCCTAACCTTTGACCTGCTCTTGTAACCATAGTATTTGAATGGCTGAAACAAACTTCACCATTCTTGATGAATGGCTTATGCCCGAAACATTGACTTTCCTGCTCCTTCGATACTTTTTGACTCTAACTCTCCAGCATCTGCAGACCTCACATTTTGCTATTTGTGTGGCTGGTCCTGTTCATTTTCTGGTCAATAGTGACCTCAGGGTGTCAATAGCCAGGGATCCAAGTGATGGGAATGTCATGATTGTCAAGGGAGATAATTAGGTTCTCTCTTGTTGAAGATGGCCATTGCCTGGCATTTGTATAGTATGAATGCAACTTGCTATTTGTTAGCTCAAAACCTGGACATTAATGAGGTTTTGCTACAAAAGCCAAAGTATCATACAATTGCTGAACTACTTGAGCCTATTTTTCAAATTATCCCTGATAAAACTCTATATATTGCTTTGCATTGATTTCAGATGTTAAGTGTCTGTTGCATTATTGGCCCCAACCAGGTTTTAATTAAGACAGTAGAAAGTTATGTCAAAAAGTCAGAGAGACAATCAATGGTGTTAAGCGCCGCTCTTGATCTCCAGCCATGTTCAGACCTGAAAGTTTGGAGCACTGAAAACATGACTAGTTGAGGGGAGGTTGGGTAAAAATGTCTGAGGGCTGCATACTCCATGCTTATCTGGAATGGTTATTCTTGAAACTGAAAAATGTAAACATCATTACCTTTGTGAGACTGTAATCTCCTGTTAGTTGCAACTGGTTAAAGTGCGTGTGCTAATTTTTGCTTCAGGAATTCAAACAAATCCCTTTGCCCAATTGTCTCCACCTCAATTTGTAGATTCATAACTTGGAAAATGTATCTAATTTCCAGTAATCTCCAGCTCAACTAATCTGATGCTATTCCACACCCTATGTAAATAAACATCTCTAAACATTATTCCTCACTCCTACCAATAATAACTACATTTTAGTAAAACTCTCCAAAAGCTTTCCTTAGTGTTAGTTATCTATGCTCCAGGGAAAAAACACAAGGGTTAGCATTTTTTGCCAGTTCATTCAAATACTATGCCTGAGGTGGTCACGTGATTTGATTTTGAGCTAAAAGATCGGTTTAGCTTGCATTTAGCACAAGAAGTCATCTTGGTGAGCGTAATAGTCCCTGAGTATAAGGATGACACCAACTCATGGCAAGAACTTGCACAAGGAGTCTTTTAATCTCTGGGGTTGTTGTATCACAGCTAGCTTGTGGTTCTGACTGAGTTGCTCTGCTGACTTGACTCTCCTGTTTTCCTGTCTCCTCTAAAAAAATTGGAATAATTGATAAATAACTCTCTGGCAGTATTATGATAGAATTTCTGTAGTAGCCAAGTCTTAAGTTGTGGCTTGAACTAAAAGGTTCTGGTCCAAGGGTAAGGACCCTACCCACTGCATCACAGGATTTGCTTGTCAGCTTGGTAAAGGAAGATAATTAAAGCTGATTATCACTTAAATTATCTTTAGCACTCATTAACAAGACTGCCTTGAATCTTTGTAAATAATGTTTGATTTTAATAAAGCCACCATTAAATCACACATTACCAATTAAACAATTAACAAGCACAACTCACCAGGGTTAGTGCAATACTAGCAAAGGGAAGGCAAAGGAAAGAGGGAGGGCATAATGTTTGACTTGTTTTCTTCTATTTAGAAATTCTATTACATACCTTTGCACATTTTTTAAACAACCACCAAAATGAAGAGAACAAGACTGGTGAAGACAAATGTATGTCCCTTACAGTTAGAACCAGATGAATTCATAATGGACAACAAAGAGGTGGCAGACCAGTTGAATAAATACTTTGGATCTGTCTTCACTATGGAAGACACAAATAACCTTCTGGAAATACTAGGGGACAGAGGGTCAATCAGGAAGGAGGAAATCCTTATTACTCAGGAAATGGTATTGGGGAAATTGGTGGAATGAAAACCCACTAAGTCCCCAGGACCAGATGCTCTGCATTCCAGACCACTTAAGGAAGTGGGCCCAGAAATAATGGATGCATTGCTGATCATTTCCCAGCTTTCTGTAGAGTCTAGAAGACATCTAATAGCCTGGAGAATAGCTAAAGTAACTCCTCTGTTTAAAAAAGGAGGGAGACAGAAAATAGGAAATTATAGGCCGCTTAGCCTGACATCGGTGGTAGAGAAAATACTGGACGAAAGCAAGGACTGCAGATGCTGGAGATTAGAGTCAAGAGTGTGATGCTGGAAAAACACAGCAGGTTAGGCAGCGTCCCAGGAGCAGGAAAATCGACGTTTTGGGCAAAAGCACTTCATCAGGCTTTAGCCTGAAACATCGATTCTCCTACTCCTGGCACGCTGCCTGACCTGCTGTGCTTTTCCAGCACCACGCTCGCGAGAGAAAATGCTGAAATCAATCATTAAGAATGTAATAACTGAGCATTTGGAAAGTGATGACAGAATCAGTCCTAGTCAGCATGGATTCATGAAAGGGAAATCATGCTTGACAAATCTTCTAGAATTTTGTGAGGATGTGATCAGTAGAGTGGACAATGGTGAATCAGTATATATCATATATCTGGACTTTCAAAAGGCTTTTGACAAATTCCACACAAGAAATTAGTAAGGAAAATTAAAGCTTTGGTGTTGGAGGTAATGTGTTGACATGGATAGAGAATTGGTTGTCAGTCAGGAAGCAGAGAATTGGAATAAACAGGTCCTTTTCAGAGTGGCAGGCAGTGATGAGTGGGGTGCTGCAGGGTTCAGTGCTGGGACCTCAGCTGTTCACAATATACACTAATGATTTGGGCGAAGGAATTGAATGCCATATCTCCACATTTGCAGATGACACTAAGCTGGGTGGTAGTGTGTGCTGTGAGAAGGACACTAAGAGGCTTCAGGGTGACTTGGACAGACTGGCTGAGTGGTCAAATATTTGGCAAATGCAACATAATGTGAATAAATGTAAGGTTATCTACTTTGGTCACAAAAACAGGAAGGCAGATTATTTTTTTTTTCTTTCCCACACTACCACCTAAATGTGGTAGTGCTTATTTTTGCCCCAGCACCCATGGTGTGTGTGTGTATACGTGTGAGACACAGTGAAAGACACAAAGTGCACAAATCTTTATTCAAATTCCACCACCAGGAAGATAGGAAAACACCCGGGTGGCCAGTGACAAACACTGCCCTTCACATCAAAGGGCAGTGCTGTGTGATCAAAACAGTGAAGGGGAGGGTAGGGACTAAATCAAAATGGAGTTGGAGGGAGAAATGATGCACTCCACTCCCTGCGGCGCCCACCTCTCCCTGAACAACTCCAGGGTGTTGGTCGACACCGCGTGCTCCTTCTCCAAGGACACCCGGGCTCTAACGTAACCGCAGAAGAGGGGCAAGCAGTCGGAAGGCAGATTATTATCTGAATGGTGGCAGTTTAGGCAAAGATGAGGTGTAACAACTTCTGGGTGTAATGGTGGAACAGTCGCTGAAGGTTAGCATGCAGGGAGTGAGGAAAGCTCATGGCATGCTGGCCTTCATAGCGAGAGGGTTTGAGTATCAGGGAAGGATACCTTACTGCAGTTATATACAGGGTTTTGGTGAAGCCACACCTTGAGTATTGTGTGCAGTTTTGGTCTCCTAGTCTGAGGAAGGGCATTCTTGCTATTGAGGGAGTCCAGCAAAGTTTTACCAGACTGATTCCCAGATGGCAGTTCTGACATATGTGGAAAGTCTGGATCCTTTAGACTTGTATTCACTGGAATTTAGAAGACTAAGTCTCACAGAAATGTGTAAAATCCTGATGAGACTGGACAGGCTAGATGTGGGAAGAATGTTCCTGATGTTGGGGAAGTCCAGAATAAGGGGTAAGCCAATTAGAATAAGCTGATGAAGAATTTCTTCACTCAGAGTTTTGAATCTGTGGAATTCTCTGCCACAGGAAGCTGTTGGGCCCAGTTTGTTAGATATATTCAAGACGGAACTGGGCATGGCCCTTGCAGCTAATGGGATCAAGGGGTATGGGGAGAAGGCAGGAATGAGATACTGAGACTACATGATCAGCTATGATCATATTGAATGGTGGTGCAGGATCAAAGAGCTGAATGGCCTACTTCTGCACCTATTGTCTATGTTTCTATATTTAAAATCACCATGTTATTTTTTTAAATTAACAGGAACAATGCAAGAATAAATAGTGAAGATAGAGAGAGGGGAAGGACCTGTGACTACTTTTCATTTTCTAATCAGCCATTCAGAGACATTACCACCCACAACTGGAAGAGGTAGCTCTTGACTGCAGACCTTCTGATCCAGAGGTAGTAACATTACCACTGCAGCATAAAAGATGTCTAATCTTTGACTCTTCTTAATATCCAAAAGTGCTCTTACGCATGACTGAACATTTTATTCCACAACCAAGTCACCTATATTTTTCCCTCTATTAACCACCACCAATAAATCACTAGTGTTCTCCAATTGATTAACTTACATGCAAAGCCATTTACGAGTTCTTTGACCTAAGACCATCTCCTAACACGGAACAGCTGATAGGGAATAAACAAGTTATTATCAAGGATTCTGATTGCTACTGAAAGGTGCATTCACCTCTTATTGATCAGCTGCTGCATTTGAGGTTTGAAGAGGACATTTGAAACATAAATGAGACTTCAGTATCAATTTGACAAGATTTCATCAACACACTATGAACAGCAATTCTGGAAATTCTCCAAACCTTTCACCTAAAAACAATAAGTGCTAGGCTACTCTGCCTGTTCGGAGTCACCAGGGAAGTTCTTGGTCATGGGTACCTTGCTGGGGGACCATCCTGGCCTGCAGAGGGAATTGGAGGAGAGAATGAGGCAAAGCAGTAGCATCTGAAGCAGGAAAGAGGAACAGAAAAGCGATGGAGGTGGGGAGGCTCCCTTTCTCAATATAGATCTACAATGTCTTAGCAAGTTTAGGACAGTCTGGTCTCACATCCTGAGCAACACACTGACCATGATTTGGTACCGAATGAAGCATAAACTAAAGATCTTATATAGGAAAAATACTCAGGACCATAGGAAGAAGAATGCTGACCTCCTGGTACTAATTTCATTGCTTTTTCAAAGAACTGGCACTGATACAATTTGATTTGCGTTTTATTTGGTTTTTTTTGTTGCTTTCGTAATCTCTTTCCTTCCATTTGGATGGCTGCCATTCATACTTTATTAAGCTACATCTTTCCTTTCTTTACTTAACGTACTACCACTCACTTTAGTATTTATACCATGAAATCTTTCGGCATTAATCCATCCTGTCCTCTGCCCTATCACAGACCTTTTATTTCATTGTACTCAGTCTCATCTCATCTCACTTGCTCAAAAACTTGAGGGGTTCTGTTTTTGCTTTCACACATGTTCCCTGACCTGTTGCAGTATTTTCAGTATTTTCTTTTCATAATCTTTAAATTACCTGCTTTAACCCTCATCTAGGAACCATCTGCTGTTTCAGATAAAGTCATGGAATCACACAATACAGAAGAGCCAGCACCAAAAAAGAAATTCTAAATCAACACTGGTCTACATTTCCTGCACTCAGCCTTGAATTATGACATTTCGAGTATTCGTCCAAGTACTTTTTAGATTGTGAGGCTTTCTGCCTCAATTATCTCCCAAGCAGTGCATTCCAGATCCCTATCACCCTCCAGGTGATAAACATTTTCTTCAAATTCTCTCTGATTCTCCTACCTTTAACAGGATGGCATGGTGGCTCAGTGGTTAGCACTGCTGCCTCACTGCATCAGGGTCCCAAGGTCAATTCCAGCCTCGGGCAACTGTCTGAGTGGAATTTGCATATTCTCCCCGTGTTTGCGTGAGTTTGTTCTGGTTTCCTCCCACAGTTCAAAAATGTGCAGGTAAGGTGAATTGGCCATGCTAAATTGCCCATAGTATTAAGTGCATTACTCAGAGGGAAATGGGTCTGGGTGGGCTGAAGGGCCTATTTCCACACTGTAGGCAATCTAATCTAACTTTTAAAATTATGCCTCCTTGCTATCGATCCTTCAACTCAGGAGAAGCTGCTTTCCATCCGTGTTGTCTAAGTCCCTTTTAACCATACAAAGCTCAATCAGGTCCCCTCGCAGCTCTCTGGGCTCTAACAAAACAATCTGAGCTTATGCAGCTTAATTTCATAGCTACACTGCTCCATCCCATGTAATATTGTGGTATATCTCTTGTGCATCCCCTCATACAATCCCATCCTTCCTATAGTACAGTTATCAGAACTGCACACAGTAGTGGAACAGTGACCTAATAGAAGTCCTATACAGCCTCAGTATAGATCTGGCAAGGATTGATGCCTGACTTGGCTCCGAAACTTCTCATATTGAACTCCATTAGAATCAAAATAAATTGCATTAAATTATCCCTAGTTATATTACGTTTAAGTTGCTGAGTGGATGGAATAAATTTAGCCAGTTCTTCAAAGGAGAAATCAAACCACAAGTCATATAATATACACTGTTTATTGTTTACAAATCACATTTTAAAATTAAAATTGAGTAGATGAATGCCTAGTAGACTTTCAATAATCTAAACAACTGGCTTAACTGATAAATACCAAGAACAGTATAGCAATAACCAAACTCTGTGATTATCTCTTGGCGTTATTAATTTGGGATTAATTCTTCATGCGAATGACAAGTCAGCAGATTTGAATAGGCAGCTAATTAAATGTTTCAAGTCTATATGTACAAAGTCAAAGTACAAAACTTACACAGCTCCATTCTCAATGAAGCATATTTGAGTCACTCATTTTCTTTCTAATTGCAATCTGTTCCTTTCTGGAATTTTGATTTGATGAATCCACTTGCAGCAGCAGGGAATTTTGGTTTTAATTCTTTCCATTATCTGAGCAAGTGGCAATATCTAAGCTGGCCTCAATCTTACTTTTCTCTAATCTTGGGGACTTAGAAAGTTTTGCAAGACTTTTCTCCATCTGCACTGATGGATCAAAATCAATTGATACTTTACTCTCTGGTTATTCATACTGTATCTGAAAAGACAGCTTCCTACATCTGTCATGTAAAGGTTCTTGCAGTAGAAAACTAGGTGAAAAAGCAAAGACTTTTACTACTGCCAATGTCTAACACTTAAACAATCAAATTGACTCTTGGCCAAAAGGTCTCGCTCTTACTTTGCCCGTCAAGCTTGATAAATATGGGTCCTGAAGTTATCATTGCATCGCTGAAATATGACTTCTCCAACAGAACAGCCTTTGTGTTGCTAAAGTTCACATTCCCAGACCCTGTATGGATCTTGACATTGTCAAGCATTTCTTTTACCAATAAATCTGACAAGGTTACATCATTATGTTCGAGTAGGTGTTATCTAAATGATGGTTATCTAAGTGATTTCAGATAAGAGTCTTCTCGCATACATAAGGGTTGGTTATGGCCGTAGTATGTTCACAGTACTTCCTGCTGCAATTAACCTGGAGGTTACATTGCTGTGGCTTGTGGAAAGACAGTATGAGTCGCTCCCAACATTGGGATGGACTTGCTGTACTTTTAGCCCAATTCTTCCTCATATCTCACCATAGCCCATATTGCTCAGACACCTTTAAGATTCATTCCTTTGTGTGGGTGTCCTTTGCCGCTCGGTATTAATAGCTTAGACCAATACCAATTCGAAAGCAGGGATCTGATCAAGGCATCTCCAATAGTTAATCACACCATCTGGACAGGGTGACAACAGTGAGGTTTTTGCCCATTTTAAGAGGAGACAGTGAGGCAGTCGGCAGAGTGGCTGTGAGTCAGAGATGGTGGCCTGGATAATCAGAGGACATTGGGTCATCTGTGTTGAAAGTAAAGTCGGATAAAGTTTAATGACGCAAACTCCATTGTCTCTTAAACAACACCAGCAGTAGAGCAGGTCAGTGAAGTCCAAAACCAATGACAGCTTCATTGAAGTTTTGTTTTGTTCAGTCATAGGATGTGGAAGTGACGGTGTTAGATTGAGGTAGACAAAGTCAGAAGTCACACACCACCAGGTTACAGTCCAACAAATTTGTTTGAAATCACAAGCTTCACAAAGGATGGCGAACGAGATGGCTTTTTACAATAATTGACAATGGTTTCATCTGCACCATTAGGCCATGATTAGATTTTATTGAATTTAAATTTCACTATCTGCCATTGTGGGATTCTACCCCATGTCCCTGGAGCATTTGGTTTCTGGGTTGCTAGTTCAGTGGCATAACCACCATGTCACCCCCTCCCCAGCTGATAAACTGATTGCTGATAAAATAAATGGAAGCAGCTGGGTGGGAAGCTGAAACTAAAAAATGATGGAAGAACAAGAACAGCTGAGAAAATATTTTGAATTTGTTGAGAAATTATGCCATTTTTGATTCTGAATTCAATGACTTGTCAGAAAAACACTTCTTTATTCTGATAATTTACATATGCTTTACTTTGTAAGTAATTTCATATTTTTGGTTGTACATAAAGGAGAGGATCCTTGGCAGAATATGTTGATGGAATATAGAGGTTAACTTGTGATTTGCAGAAGTGTGTGTGTGTCGAATGCTGAGTGTGAGTGAAGGAAAACTCTGATGCAGAGGTTTCCAGTAATTATCCTTCTTTCAGAGTAAGGAGTTTGATGCATTTATTCCCAAACTAAAACTTTTCATTTCAGTTTAACTCTTAGACTCAATCTCCCTCCCTGTTCTCTCTGACATGCCTCCACAATTTAGAAAGTTTTCCAGGTAGCTGAATTTACAAACATTCCCTGGAATTCTCTACTTCTGCCTGACAAAATTTAAAGGAGGGATCATTGGTCTATATTTTAAATCAAGGGAGATACCACTATGTTTATGGCTGGTATTATATCATGGCCACCAATGGTACTTACAATTGTTATGTTTCATTCTATAATGGAGATTTTTAATGGTTCTAAATGAGCATAAAACCTCCTTTTGACTTTTATTCCTACCAGGAAAAGTTTTCAATGTTAATGAACAATGTTAATGAACAATGTTGCTATTATGTGACCCTGAATGAGTGTGGCTGCACTCAATCAGTAAAATCTTAAGTAGTTGAAACTGTTGAATGCATCAACATGACTGAACATGTATCTGGGTAACATGTGAGATGAGCAAATCAATATCATTTTGCTATTTGTAACTCTTTGCAAATGTGCTGTGAGAATATTGACACACCAATGTCTTTTTGCCTTGCACATTTGACAGTCGTTTGACTTAAGTCAGTCCAGTTGAAATCAACTGGTCCAATTTCCAGTTCAAAGAATCATTTGAAACAACTATATGCCAAATGGCTCCACTTAATTCCAACTGATTTCAATTTCTTTACCATCTTGTTCCAGGAGAAGTCAATTGGTTCCAGTAAGATTCAAATGATTACTGATAAAATCAACCCGCAAGCGATATCAGCACTTTCTTGTTATAAGTATCAGTAATTCCAGTTGCATACAGTTAAAATAAGTTGTGCTTTCTTGCATTTCAGTCAAAATCAGTTATGATCAGTTAATATGTCAAACTGGGTTGGATTTCAGTTCCACAGCTGAACTCCAACATGTATGGTCAACTTTCAAGCAAAAACTTCATTTTGAGTACAGTTTAGCGAGCTTCGTCTAGAAACCTCAGAGGTTTGATAATTTACTCAGTTATCTTGCTACAAAGCATTGTGCCTTACAGCAGAGAAGTCAGATGCAATGTGCTCCAGTTTCTCAGACAACCATTGCAAAGTATTCATCATACTTTCAAAAGTTGATAAAATGTAGTCTCCTGGTAGAGGGTTAAGTCCAAAATGTCTTGCTCCTCAGAAGCTGCCTGGCCTACTATGCATTTTCCAACACCACACTTTATAAACTCTGACTCCTCCAGCATCTGCAGTCCTCACTATCTCCTCTACTCTCAAACGTTGACATGAAAGTATTTTGGTCATCAATAATATTGAAATTAATCGGTTCTCATACACTCCTGTTGTCACAATTATTTCCTTTTGCAGTTTGCAACTGTTCTTTATATATTCTCTTGAATTATGAATCTCATGTTTATCATAGGCCATGTCTATCAGTTTCATTCTAATCTCTCTAACTTTTGTCATCCAGCGATCTCGAGTTTAGGAAGCTTTTCTTTTCACCCCATGGGAATGTCTCTCACCTATACCTGAACTACCCCCTCTTTGAAGTTCCCGTTGACTGTTTTATCTGCCAACCTTTGATCCCAATCCACCTGCAGTAATTTTTGTCCAGCTGAATATTTAAACATTTGTTTTTTCTCTTTCCCTTTTCCATAAATACTCTAAACGTAATGAAATTTTGACCTTTGTTTTCCAACTGCTTTCCCTCCAAAGATATGCCACATTAAAATCCATAAATTATCAAGTCATTGCATTTGTTGAATGCATCAGCATTAATAAACTTGAACAGGAATAACATTTGCACATATATAAGGGTGAAGAGATAGTATCATTGTGCTATTTTTAAAACATTGCAAACTTGATGTGATGATAAATACTGATACACAATGCCATTTTGCCTTGCACATTAAACTAGATCACATGTTAAACTAGATCTAGGCCTGCTTCTTCCCTTGTTGTGTCACAAACACACCAACAAAGAAGGCATTCTTGCATATATTGAATTAATTCCCCCCCTATTTTGCCATTTACACAAAAGTTTCTTGGTCAATATTGGGATAATTTACGTCCCTTGATCACTACTCTAATGGTCTTGTTTATTTTTGAAATCTGCCTGCACATTTGCTCCTCTGAATCCTTTTCAAACTTGGTGTTCTTTAGCATACACACAGCAGTGCAATTACTGTTCTGTATTTCCTTTTTATATGTTTAACACCAATTTTGGACAAATGTCGGTTCTCAGCACATAAGACATAGCAGCAGAAATTAGATCATTCAGCCCATTGAGTCTGCTCTGTCATTCAATCATGGCTGATAGGTTTCTCAACCTCTTCTAGTAACCCTTGATCCCCTTGACAATTAAGAACCTATCTAACTCTGTCTTAAATATACTCAATGACCTGGTCTCCACAGCCTTCTGTGGCAATGAAGCCCACCAATTCACCTTTCTCTGACTGAAGAAGTTTTTCCCCTTATCTCCATTCTAAAAGGTCTTCCCTTTACTCTAAGTCTGTGCCTTCGGGTCCTAGTCTCTCCTACCAATGGAAACATCTCCCCAAAATCCACTTTGTCTGGGCCATTCAGTATTCTGTAAGTTTCAATTAGATTCCCCCCCATCCTTCTAAACTCCATCGAGTATAGACCCAGAGTCCTCAAATGTTCCTCATATGTTAAGCCTTTCATTCCTGGGACTATTCTCATGAACCTCCTCTGAACCTGCTCCAGGGCCAGTATGTCCTTCCTGAGATATGGGGTCCAAAACTCCAAAATCAGTCTGACCAGAGCCTTATAGAGTCTCAGAAGTACATCCTTGCATTTATATTCAAGTCCTTTCAAAATAAATGCCAACATTGCATTTGTCTTCCTAACTACTGACTCAACCTGCAATTCACCTTGAGAGAATCCTGGACTAGAACCCTCAAGTCTCTTTGCAATTCAGACTTCTGAATTTTCTCCCCATTTAGAAATTAGTTCATGCTTCTATTCTTCTATTCACACTTTCCCACATTGTACTCCATCTGCTACTTCTTTGCCCACTCTCCTAACCTATTCAAATCCTTCTGCAGCCTCCCCATCTCCTCAATACTAACTGTCTCTCTACCTATCTTTGTATCATCTACAAACATAGCCAAAATGCCCTCAGTTCCTCCATCTACATTGTTAATGTATGAAGGGAGAAGTTGTGATCCCAACACTGAGCCTTGCAGAACACCACTTGTCACCAGCTGCCATTCTGAGAAAGACCCTTTTATCCCCACTCTCTGCTTTCTGCTAGGCAACCAAGCTTCTGTCCGTGCTAGCACCTTGCTTCAAAAACCTTGGATTCTTATCTTACTCATCTTACTACATCTTACAAAATGTATGTATTAAAGTGAAAGTATAATTCACAATTTTTATGCAATTAAATAGCACATTGGAAATGAGAACTGTTTGCCTTCATAAAGACTTTATCACTATGTGTGCTTGGCCATGGGAATTATCTCTGCTGGAAATTATTGTGGGCAACTGGCCTTAACTTAAAACTTAGATGCTCCCCAATTGTTCCCAGTGATTCTATTTGCTCCCTACAAATTGTATCAAAGCTATTTTGACCTTGATAGTTTATCAATTGTATTTATTTATATGCAGCTTGAGGTCATTGATTGGGATTTTAGTTCCCTGCATCTTTAGGGCTTTTATGATGCACTGGTAATATTCTTCTGAGTTAGAATGCCAATGTTCAAATCCTACCTGTTCCAGAGGTGCGTAGTAACATCTCTGAACAGATTAATTAGAAAATATCTTCACACCATATTATAGGCTCTTGAGGAATAGTGGTACTGTCCCTACCCCCGAGTCAAAGGTTTATGTTCAAGTTCTTCCTGCCCTGCACATGTGTTATATCTGAACGGTTGATTAAAGATGTCTTGCCTACATACTAAAAGATATTAAAACTGTTGTGTGATTGAGTTAGCAGATATTTGCTTGTAATGTTTCACTCTGTATAGATGGGAAAGATAGGCTCCAGTTTCAGCCTTCACCAACCGGTTTTCTGAATTATATAACCTTAGCTTTATGAACATAAGGTCTATTGCTCCTAAGGGATCCAAACACTTGAGCCACATCACAACAAGAGGATATGTTGCATGCAGTCTTAGTCATGTGCCTCTTTTCCTGGTGACTCCTCTACTTATTTCTGCAGTTATTTTTATTTCCTATGCAAACAGAATACCATCCACAACAAAATGTTCACAATCCTTTAAGAACCAAGACCAGCCTTTACTGTTTAACTTAACCCATTTGACTAAATCCATTTGACTAAACCCATTTGACATATCCATTTGTTAGGACCAGACCCTGAGGGAGGTTCCTCAATTTGTTACAGGTTCAGATGCAATACCCCAAACTATTAAGCTCCTGGGTGAAAGGCTGAACTCCCTCCACTTCATTATTCACCCATCCCTCTACTTTATTGCAATAAGGCTAATTTTAAAAGGATCCCATTCCTTATTAATTCCTTTCTCCCAGGGCCACATAAGTATGCTTTGGAAATGACTCAAGTCAGCCAGACTTTCTTGAACTAACAAGGAGTGAGTTTATTAATTACTAAATGCAAGAAGAATTAGGAATGCAAAACATATACACTCAGATTAGAAATAAAAGGTGAGTCAAAAATGTGAACGTTTTTTTAAAAAGCTATATATGGATCAGACTCTGAATTGTTTCTGAAAAGTAGATAGTTGAATATTATGACCGTTCAGTGGTGATCACTAGTAGTGCTGATTTTGGAAGGTGAACAAATAGCTTCTAGGTTCTTAGTGTTGCAGATTGGTTGAGATTCTATAGTTCTGATACCTTCCAACTGTGATTGAAATCCAGCATTTGGTGTGATCAGAGTACTTTATTGTTGAACTTATTTTTAACAGATTTGCTGCAACTTGGAGTTAAGAGAGAGTTTATATGTGCAACACAGACTTAAAGGGATAGTTCATAGACTGCGGCCGTCATAACATTCTAATGCTTGAATGAAGTCTGGTACACATTTAGTCAGAGCAGGGGGTCACCGGACTTAAAATGTTAACTCTGTTTTTTTCTCTTGACAGCTGTTGCCAGACCTGCTGTGTTTCTCCAGCACTCTTTTTGTTTACCTCACTGCCTCTTCTTGTTAACCCTATCCATGTTTGAAGTTTCCTTGGTAATTTATATGTGCAACAATCACAACAGTCTTTGGCAGATAGTCACTCAGTTTTTCTGTAGAGTCCTTTCAAAAATGCCAGATTTTGGAATTAAAAGTAAAAATTGTTTACAAGTACTGCAGGGTTCTGATTCATAACACTTTCAAACAAATAATACAATAATTGAGGTCCCTGCTTATGTTATTCACGAAGTCTATTCAAATAAGGTAAAGAGTCAAACTTTACAAAATTTAGCAAACCCAGAAACCCCTTGCTTTTCCATCTAACTTGCCCCATGCTAATCCTGCTGATCCAGGTGTTCCAGTGAGATGAGGGACTATAGCCCAGAGTTATCTAACTGTTAAAAACAAGTTGTGATGAGTTTTATTCTGCTATAAGCAGATTTAATGTGCTGCTGGCTGACTGGGAGGAGGTATCTCCATGGGGATTTTCCCAGTTAGTGTTCAAGAACAGCTTCTTCCCTGCGGTTGTTAGACTGTTGAATGGGCTCTCTAATGTCAAATAATGTGGTCTTGCTAATGTTGATCTTGCTTTGCACACCTCCTGTGCAGTGTAACCTGTAAGCCTCACTCTGTTTAAGCACCCTATGATCGGTACGTCCTTTTTTGCTATGGTCTGCCTGCACTGCTCGCAAAACAAAACTTTTCATTATACATAGGTCCATGTGACTACAATTAATCAAGTCATATCAAATCAAAGTGATTTAAGCAGAGAGCTGTGTAAATTGTGGGGCAGAAATTCACCTTGAGTTGTTGCACTGACTATACTGCGGATACTGGGGGAATCACTGTGGAAATGCATTCCCTTCATGTGTCACAGGCTATGTGTGAGGCTGTTAATTATTTAATTCATATGCTCACAATGAAAATTACAAAAATAGTTTAAGTTGTGTTTTGTTAGAAGCTCTAGTGTGGAGTCACACTAGGCCATTTGAGGACGGCAGTTTCTACTAAAGGATATCAGGGCACTGGATTTATTTTTAAAACTAATCAGTCTAGCAGTTTAATGGTCACCATGACTAACACTAGCATTTTATTCAAGATCTTCTTTAACAAGATTTAAATCCACAGCTGTAGTGGTGGGATTTGAAGTATTTTTTTTCCAACACTTTCATCCAGGTCTCTAGATTACTGGTCCATTAACATAGCCAACTATGTTCCTAATCCACAAACCTGTGGATTTGAAATCTTAAATATATTGTAAATTATGAAAACAGAAATATGGCCCTACAAATGTACACACTATATGTAAAAACATTTGAGTTACTGTACATCATTCACTTTTCGGGTGCTCACTGGCAAACCCACAGGAAGTATATTTATAAAACAGAGTAAGAAAGTAATTTCATCATATGTTTCTCCCTCCTCTAATGAATCTAAGGGAAAAGGACAACTATAGCGTCTAACTAATTCCAAGAAAGCACATCAGTCAGATATCATGACGATAAAAGGGCACAACAGGTTATAGATGTAGATACATCTCAGTAGAAATGTCATAAATTATACAATAAATTGTGTTGTTCCACATCTTTATAAAATATCTGCCAAAAATCTATAAATTCGAAGAAAATGAAGTGGAGATTTTCAATTCCTATGTACTGTTGTTGCAAGTGTACATGGAGAAGCGGTGGGGGAGTTCACTTCAGGTCAGTACTGCGTAGTGGTAAGGAGAAAAATTCAAATTACTACAGTAGTACATTATTTAGTATTTTCTAACCAGACATTGCTTTTAAAGTGAGGTTTTCAGGTCCCATTGCAGGACATCTATTGCACAATGTTATTGCTACGTCCTTATATACATAGACACACAAGACTGAGTGACAACTCTGTGGCCCTGTGGAGGAACTGGCTGATAGTCTTAAAGCTGCACATTCCATTTGACAGGGAGGAGAGAGTAAGGACTGCAGATGCTGGAGATCAGAGTCAAAAAGTGTGGCACTGAAAGAGCACAACCAGTCTGGTAGCATTCGAGGAGCAGGACAATGTTTTGAGCATAAGAGCTCTTCATCAGGAATGAGTTTTCCTGATTCCTGATGAAAAGCTGAAGCTCGAAACATCGACTCTCCTCCTCCTCGGATGCTACCTGACCATTCTGTTTGACAGGCATTCCCAACATTTCAGAATACTAATAATATTTTTTTTTAAATGCATTATATTTAATTCCATCTCAGTTTAAATTTACAATTCAAGGTCATCTGGAACAGCCTCTTTGGTCAGTTGTTTTCTTGGTCCTCTGTTATTTAAACCTGCTCCTGCTTACATAGATTTTGTTTCATCTGATGCTCACCTCTGTTCTTTGGAATTAACATTCCTGGGCTGCTATTGGCTGCAGTTGAAGTCAATGACTGTCTAATTAGATGAATTTTCTTGGATCCTAAGGACGTTTCTTGGATCCTAAGGACGTTTCTCAACTTTGCCAGTGGAAATGCAATTGAAGGAGGCATATACTATAATCAGCAGTGTGCTTCTTGTAACAATTTTCAGTAAACAAATTGTCCCATTCTATAGTGGGTGTAATGATAAGCCTCCTACCGACAAAAGAGCTAAATTCAGTAATAGATAAAAACATCTTTAAGATTTGATAATATGAGGTGCCTCAATACTTGTGCATGTGACATGTTAGCAGAACATGGATCCTTAGATGCTTAATTTTAGACTTTTAAAAAATGGTACAACCAGACACTATTTACTAATAGCTTCTGGCAATGTTATTGCATATCTATTTGGGTCTCTTTATGCCAAAAAAGCATTTCAAAATACTAAGGAAAATAACTGATTTTCAAGTTATTTCTGGTTTTACAATAAGGTATAGTCCAAGACAAAAGTAATAACAGCTTTATTTTACCTTTCAGTTAAACACACAATTGATATTATCTAAGAAAATGTGATAGAAATAACTCTAAAGTATCATGTTAGTAGCCATAATTTTACTCAAACCAAATATATAGAGATTATGCAAACCACTCCATTTTAACAATTATTAATAATAATTTGTTGCACATTTTCATATTTGAGAGAGTTAGTGGGACTTGATTTAGTGTTTCCAGAGCAGTCAGCTGGATATCTAGTCCAATAACATTGCCACAATGGTACCACTCTCTAACTGTTCATGAATAATTAATCTTCTGACTGCCCAAATCTTTTCTATCACCTACAAGGTTCAGATCGGGGAGATGGAATACTCTTCTCTTGAACGAATGAGTGCATCTCCAATAATCCTCAAGAAGCTTGACACCACTGAAAACAAAGTAACCTTCTTGACTGGCACCCGTCTTAACATGTTAACATTCTATCTATCCACCACCAGTGCACAGTGACATTGGTGATATGCCATCAGTGTAGGCCATCCACAAGATGCACTGCACATCTCATCAAGGCTTCTTCAACAGCAGCTTCCAAACCTGCAACTATCTAAAATAATAAGATTTGCAAATGCATGGCACCTCTACTATCATTGGCAAGATCCCCACCAATTAATACACTATCCTGACTTGGAAGTATCTTGCTGTTCCTTCAAAATGCTAGAACTCCTTTCCTAACAACATGGGAGTGTACCTCCATCGGAAGGACTGCAGCAGTTCACGAAGGCAAATCACCGCCAATGTTTCCAGGGTAATCAGGGATGGTCATCAAAAGTTAGTGTGCAAGAAAAAAAATGCTAAGTTATTGAGACTAGAATATCAGATTTGCTTCCCATTATGAGCTAAATTAGCTGATCTTAGCTGGAGCAGAGAACGGAGCAGCATCCTTGAATAAGAGCTAGAGGGAGGGAAATCAATATCCTAAATACATACTCCTAAGTCCTAACCAGAGAACTCTACTTGAAAATTCATGTTTATGAAGGTTGGGTGAGAGTCACTTGGTTGTGATTACAATCCATAACTAAATACTCCTTCCATATTCATTATCTAAATTCACAGCAACTGGATCTGCACTTTTATCAATGAAAAGGAAAAAGTACTGAAAATTAGATCTGAGTGTTTTCAATATCATTCTAATACATATATATTGAGATGCAGCCACATGGTATCCAAAAAGCATTAAAATCAACACTCAACCTATAAGTCCCAGTTGGACATCCACAGGAAATAGTTTTGTATGAGACACTTACTTAGACTTCAGTCTGTCAGTAATTGTCAATTGCATTAAAGATTTTCAGTCCTCAATTTTAATTATTTGATTCTTACTGAGCCAAATTAACACTTCAGGCTTTTTTTAAAAATCAGTTTACATACCCAAATGACCCGTCACATAGACTTCCTGCTAACCAAAGCAGTCAAGAGGACAATGACAAGCTTAAGCTATGTTCTACTCACGGATAAAATAAATCTTCCTGTCCTGTTAACATTCTCTGTCTCTAAGTAAAATATCAAAGTTTGCAGATGATATTAAAAGTGGAATGCAGGGGAAAAACTGGAAAACAATGTGTTTCTGAATTTTACATAAATAGGCCAAAAGATACATGCACTTTTTTTTAACATGGTTGAGTGTAAAATAATTGCAACAATAACAATGAACTAAAGAAAGAGCAGCGCTCTGTTGAAGAGTCAGGTCAGATCAGCCCTCGAACTTTCACTTCCAACCAGAAATATGATCATCTACAAAGTGTTCTCAGAACTAAAAGCTTTTCTCTAACTTCATTTTGAAATAGTGGGGTTATATTAGCTAACCTCCAATCTGCTCCAGAGTCCACAGAATTTTGGAATATGTCCACCAATGCTTCCACTATTTCTAGGCCAATTCCTTAAGTACTCTGGGAAGTATATTATCCGGCTCTCAGATTTATCAGCCTTCAATCCCATCAATCTCTCCAACACCATTTCTCTACTAATACAGATTTGCTTCAGTTCCTTCCTCTCACTAAACTCTCTGATCCCCATCAATTTTGTACAGACACCAAAAAGATTTTGTTGTGATTCTGATGGTTGCAGACTACAATAGAGATGCAGAAGCCACAGCTGTGAAAGCAGTGCAGAAATGTTTTGGATTTGTGAACTACCTAGCTAAGTTCTTGCTAAATTTGTCTTCAGACTGTGAACCTTCATGCAAGTTCACTGCAAAACATGTACATTGGTACTGGCACATAGAACACGAAACAGTTTCCTGTCACATTAAAAAATAAGTGGCAACAGTTCATTACTGAAGTTCTGTAAGTTTACAATAAGGTCATGTTGGCTGTGATGCCAGTGAGATGAGAATTGCAGAAGCCTTCATGAAAAAAAGACAACAAATTGTGTTTGCATTCAGTTCATTAACACAAACTGAAAGATACTGTGCACATTCTGAAAGAGTGACTGGCTATTCTTTTTGCTGTGATCATTTTAATCAAAGCCTGTTTGGAGAGACATCGTGGCAGCTGAGTCTGACCATAAGCCACATCAAAGCATCTTAAACTGCTACAAAGCATCTGCAAAAAATTTTACTTCATTTACAAAGAAATGATTTGAAAGTAAAACAAAAACAGGCAAGGGAGGCAAATAAACATTGATGACATGCTGTCAAGTTTTGCAATCCTGATGAAGAAAGTTAATACAGAGTCTGAAATCTTCAATTCTCACTATTCAATGAGGAGCAAGAATTTAACTTGCTGTCATGACCATCAACCTAGCAGAGCCATTGGGCAGAATCTCATAGGGGACTGAGCAACTTGAGCCATGTTGAGATTTGGTGAGTGACAGGCACCTATCATCTGAGATTGGGTCAGGCTGCATCTTAGAGCTGTTTTGTTTGCTTTCTTAGAGTTTGCTTACTTAGTGCCTACCTGTTGCTCACAGGATCCCTACCTTGCTTTGCCAATTGTGTGGCTTTGCCACACAACTAAGCAGCTAGCCTTGCTGGTCAGCAGTCATCAGTCAAGAGGTTGTATATCTTGCTGTACAGCAGCATACAATCTGAATCCTACAATTATTCCATGTGCCAACAGTGTACACTGTGAACACACTGGATGTCCAATGAGCAAAGCAGCCATCTCTCAAAGTGTTAGGGAAATAGTTTTCCCTGAAGTCCATGGAGACGTGCATCAATCAGGAGACCCTGCACAGTAAGTCAATGGCAGGCTTCTGTACTACTCCAAACTGGTTGCAGTCAGGCATCAGGTTGGGGTGATCTCAGTCAGGGATCCATGTATCTGCAATCAGAGAGTAGATCATGGTGTGTCCTTTGGCTGTGTAGCCCCAGTCTGAGGTATAGAATTAACATGGTCAAGTGGATGTACAACCATCAGTCAGGGATCTGGGCACTCGAGGTTGGCAGACGTGGGTACTGCAATGAGTACTTCATTCCTGATGAAGGGCTTTTGCCCGAAACATCGATTTTCCTGCTCCTCGGATGCTGTCTGACCTGCTGTGCTTTTCCAGCACCACTCTAATGTTCACTCAAGTGGTTGGCCTGTGGTCAGTCCATCAGGTCCATTCACAGGCACAATAGGGGTTAGTGGGGTTGTAGACTAGCGTAGCCATTGCCATGGGAAGGTGACATGGATAAAACAGCAGTTCTTAAGTGAGCATTAATTGACCACTTCAGTCCTGAAAAGGCCAAGCATGAGCAGATTAGCTGATGCTGCTCGTATCCACCACAACAAATGGAGACAGGGCACGTAAAATCTTGCCCAATGGGTAAGTGAGTGATGGAATGATTCATCAAGTGGATAATAAAAGTCATGCAAATTTCAGTTAGATGCTGTTTTGGAAAGAGAGCTGAAGGATACAGTAAAAGGTGGATCTTTGGATGTCATGGACAAAAGTGTCATGACTTGTCTGGCAGAGTGCACTGATATCAAACTTGTTTTTCTTGGAATCACCATAAATATGAAAATGTAATTAAACATTTAATTTATCTGACAGTCTGATTCAGGTTAAAAGAAATAACAGCTTTTTTTTATCACTAACAAAAAAAACTATTTATTATAACTAAACCAATTTTCTTAACTGACAAAAAAAAGAATTACCGATTTATGACTGTACAACTTAAATTTTACACACAAAGGGAAACAATCAAGACAGAAATTCTATGGTTGGAGAAAAATTAGTTATGGAAGCACAGTTCCATATGACCACATCACAAAAACTGTATGGGTTGATCTCAAAACCTTTTCAATTCTTCTTTGATGCTACAATGCTATCTGCGCAGCAATTTTCAGTGAATCACAGGCTATTTGGTTGGACCTCAGATCTTTTCCATTTGGAATTTTAGGATTATCCCTTTCAGTGTCCCTTAATGTAATTTCTCTGCTCAGGTTGACATTCTGAAGTTCAACTCTTACCATTTCATACTAGATGGTGAAATTTTAATTAAATAAAAACTGAATGGTAAAGTTCGCCTAACAGCAACCATATAGCCACTGCCAATTGTAAAAACCCATTTGTTTCAACAATGAACTTTAAAGAATGATACCTGCTTTCCTTACCTGGTCTACTTATGATCAAGACCCACAGCAATGTGACTCTCAGGGATGGGCATCGGGATCCAATTAGGGACAGACAATAAATGCTGACTAAGCCAGCGATGCCCATGTTCTGTGAACAAACAATAAAAAATGATTCCCACCCTGTTCCTCTGTGCTAACTCTCTGGAGGCTGTGGTAGTGGTCAATGTATTATAGCCTCGTTGTGTTGTATTATTTCCTCCGATGCTGCTCCACCTATCCCCTTATACATTGAGTTATTGTCTTTCACCATCCTTGGACTCACCTCCTCAAATGTTTCCAAAATTCACCCTTAGCCTTGGCTTCCCCATCTCCTTTTGGAAGTGATCCTCCCCTTTGCCCCTAAAGTGTCACTTTACACCCTCCTGAATGATCATGCATGGACCCAAGACCTCTGATTGACTTCAACGAGCAGATCCTGGACATTACTGACCAGGTCGCAGACCACTATCTTCACAGCTCACTGTTTAACAATATGAGATTCCCTGACTGCTTGTGATGCCTGACAGGACTGACCATTGTCCTCACCCTAGATTAGTAGTCAGATTTATCCTTTGACCATGACTGTCCTGAGTTAACAACTAACTATGGCCAAGTCTCTGAACTGTGTGCAGCCTGTGCCTATGACTGACAGTACCAGGATCCCTGAACAAAAGTTGTCTCCCATGACAGGACTGAGGACTCGCCTTAACCACTTTCTAATTTCCCAACACACTGTTTGGTTGAATAAGCATGCAGTGTGTTTGTTGCACACGCAGCGAGTACATGCTGTAGCTGTTAGCTTGGCATCTCAGTGCACTGTACAGAAGAATACTTCCCCCCACCAAACCACCTATTGTTATGCAAAATAAGCACTCTGCCCATGTGATAATGCAAAGAAGCACACCAATATGGTAGTACTTATAAGAAAGCTCTGGCTGAAATGCGAATGCTAACAGGTATAGGATGGCAGGCAAAGAAAGGCAGGAATATGGCGAGCATGCAATTAGACACAAAGCACTAAGAGAGCATGTGAGCAACTATGAGATGCAGCCTGGTCCAGTCAGTGAGCTGGATACCTATCCCTGTGTACAAAGTGTCCTTGCAACATCTTTCAATGTTAGTTGCCAGTGTGTTCTGTAATACAAGTCTGTTCTTCCTAAGCCTTCTGCAAGTGGATTGGAAAGGTACCATGAGGATTCTGAGGGGTGGGCAGATATCGGATGCATGTGACTGGTGCCCAGAGATCATGCCCTGAGATACTACTTCATGGTGAGCAACCCAGAGGCTGCTCAAAGCCTGGGGTGAGCTGATGTCGCCAGGTGCCCGCTCTGATTTCACTCTCGAGAATTCTCAGCTTCTAGTCTGCTCAGTAGGTTTCAGATGACAGAAAGCTTCAGATTCATGAGACAAGCTGTGTAGTTAATAAGATTTCCACAAGTAATAATTCATCCTTGGTATGTAACTTGCCACTGCCCATCATGAATTTCACCTCAATGCCTGGCAGTTGCATAAAAGATGCAGCAAGTTACTTCCAACATCGAGATATGCCTCACTTCTGCCGCAAACCTCATCATATTGTCCAGACCACCCGTGGTCTCTTATCAGAGGGTTAGGTCAGTTTCACTGTTCTGATCTAATATTAACAAAGATTACTTTTAACTTTGTTCCTTAGATATTTTTCCTTTCAAAAGGAAAGCATGTTTCCCCACACTCTTGGTTATGTGATTCTCTTTAGGGTTTGAGAGAAAAAGTTTATTCAACCATTCAATCTAAGTATATGGGGAAGGCATAATAATATGACACATACACAAATCAACAAACATAAGCATTAAAGAGAGAAACTAAAGATTAGATTAGATTCCCTACAGTGTGGAAACAGGCCCTTTGGCCCAACCAGTCCACACTGACCCTCTGAAGAGTATCCCACCATGACCCATTTCCCTCTGACTAAAGCACCTAACACTACGGGCAATTTAGCATGGCCAATTCACCTGATCCACACATCTTTGGACTGTGGGAGGAAACCCACGCAGAGAATGTGCAAACTCCACACAGACAGTCACCCAAAGCTGGAATTGAACCTGGGACACTGGTGCTATGAGGCAGCAGTGCTAACCACTGAACCACCATGCCACCCAAAGAAAAGCAAAACAGACTCACAATTATTAATCACATAAAAAATAAATTGTCATTAATTCATGAATTAGACTCCTGCAAATCAATATCCATTGATGTTTTTCAGTTAGCCACTCTCACAGAATTCCTTTTTCATAAAAGCTCAGATGCAGATGGATGCAGTTTAAGATACAGCAATGTGATTCTTCTAAGCTTAGCATTTGTTCACTTTGCAGGCAAAACATAGCATTCTTGCTGGAAACCAATCTTTAAATCTAGAGAAATTTAGCTCAGCTTGGAGGTGCAATGGTTATTGGCTTTTCTGGTGTTACAAGCTGTCTAAGGGCAAAAGTCTATAACTCTATCCTTAAAGGCAATTCAAACAAACCAACAGTCATTAAGATGGCTCTGATGTCCTCCTCCAAACTTATTATGTTTTATAGTGATTAACTTTAAGTTCATTAGTGCCATCTCATGTATAATGTGTTTCAGTGGTTTCCTTGTCTGGAACAGGCTGCTATAGATGTCTTGTGTGTTGACTTGACTAGAGCTGTAAAACAAAAGAGAGCTTTGACATTCAAGAGCTTTTATCAAGGTAACTGCTTAAAAAATTCTAAACGCTGGCAACTTATGTACTTTGTGTTAAGTAGACACTGTCTTTATTGGACTATTAAGTATGCTTTTAAATCAGTCACTAAATACATATGTAGATATCTATTTTAAAAAGGTTTTTAATCTGTTGCTGATTTTGAAGTTGACTTTTTATAAAGAAATTGAAATATTATTTTGCATTATTCTTGTATTTTGTGGAACTTAAGATTAAAACCAGGTATTTCTGAAATAATTTAGAATTCATAAGCTTCTGTGTTATCAAGACTACAATAACCTTTTAAAGAATGTACAGTTTTTTATATATTAGAACAATACTTGAGTTTGTTTTAAATTTTATCTATTTTCAATAGCAAATCAAGAAATCTGAATAAAGCATACATTCCAGAAGAGGAATGTGAAATCATTATGCTCACATCGATAAGCTTATTAAAATGTTCAATGGAATGATTGACTGAGGTAAAAATTCACAAGCAGAAATAGATCAGAGGTTTAATTATGCAGTCCTGGCAGAGTTACAGGCACAGCAAACCAAAAATGGAAAGATTTGATTTTGCTGAAACCATAATTGTTGTTAGAAGCCCCAAGACACTCGGTTATAGTCCAACAGGTTTATTTTAAATCACAAGCTTTCAGAACACTGCTCCTTCATCAGATGAAGTTCTCAAGTCACCTATATCTTCATAAAATTGTGGAAATAATTTAAAAGAATGCAGTCCTTAAATATAAAAAGCCAGGGGCCAGATGTTTTCTATCATTTAGAAAGGCTGCATTTGTTTTGTTGTTACCTTGATTGGCCTTTGGGGCATTCTCTCTTCCAAACAATATTGCAATCCATCTGTCAGAAGAGAGGAGACAGATTCAATACTAAGTGAAAACCTGCAGGACTCCAAAAATCAAATAATGACAAGGTTCAAGCAACCTGACAAAGTATGATAATCCACCAGTAACGACAAATACGATTTGTATGGTCCAAGTGTGTAGGTCATAATGTAATCCACCAACCCATGCTGAACCCTTGCGAAACCTGTACAAATTAGGATTCAAGATATGCCTGCAACATACCATTAATAACTTCACTATATTTTCCATTTCCTAAGGGGTTATATATCTGCTGCAGCAACTTTAAGGGCACCCTTGAGAAACTAAATAAATAAAAATGACAATTACAGAAGCTCTAGATTAGAGGATTTGAGAGTTTTAGAGTAAAAAGAAAGGTTCTCATTAGTGGTAGGATGCAGAAGCGCACTGCTTTCAAATCTCACTTTAAAATCTATTTCCTACTTATTACCTCCACTATTCTCCCTGGCAACAGTTTGACATTAAACCAGTCTGTTTGAAATCTTGATGTCACATTGGTCCTCAAACTGAGCTTCCAGATACACATTGTTTCAGAACACCTATTTACATCGCCATAATGTCACCTGACTTCATCCCTGTCACAGATCATCATTCATAATTCTTATCTCCAGTCTCAACATTCTCAATGCAGTCCTAGCCAGTCTCTATCAATCAACTTCCATTCGCTTGAGGCCAACCAAAGCTCTGCTACTCATGTCTTCATTCGCACCAGGTCCCATTTTCCTACCATCCATTGTGCCCACTGAATACTTGCCTCCTGGTCAAGTAATTTGCTTATTTTGAAATTTGTTTCCTTAGTTTTTAAAATCCTCAGTGGCCTCACTCCTCCCTAACTCTATAAGTTCCTTTAGCCCCACAGCCCTCAGAGATATTTACCAATCTTTAATTCTGGAATCTTGAGCAAATCCCAATTTTAATCCATCCACTATTGGTGACCATGCCTTCAGTCACCTTGGCCCTAAGCTCTGGAATTCCCTCTATGCCCTTTCCTGATTTCAGACATTCCTTAAAAACTACCTTTCTGAACAAGACTTTGATGATCTGGCCTAATATCTCCTCATGTGGCTTAGTGTCACATTTCACTTTACAGTGTTCTGATGAAAACCCTTGGGGTATTTTATTTTGTTATTGGCGTTATATAAATATAAGTAATTATTATAAGTAATTGTAGCAATGCTTTTCTGTGAAAAATATGCCCATCTGGTAAGTACTTAAGCTGAGAAAATATGCATGGCATGTAGACAAAACTACCTTTTGGCTAAATAACACAGCATTTACTACAATACGCAGTAAGTGCTTTTATATAACCATAGGGTACAATCTTAAATGGCTCAAATCATTGGTTTTATGTATCCTGCTTATGCACACAATTATTTTATTCCCTCTTGTGCATTATTCACTAATTTAGCCTCAAATAAAATCCCTCCAGTGTGGAAGCAGGCCATTCAGCCCATCGAATCCACACCAACCCTCCAAAGAGCATCCCACCCCACCTACCCTATCCCTGTAACCCTGCATTTCCCATAGCTAATCCACCAACCTGCACAGCCCTAGACCCCATGACCAATTTAGCATGGTCAATCCACCTAACCTGCACCACTTTGGATGGTGGGAGGTAACTGGAGTACCTGGAAGAAACCTATACAGATATGGGCAGAATGTGCAAACTCCACACAGACAATCACCTGAGGCTGGAATTGAACCCAGGTCCCTGGCACTGTGAGGCAACGGTGCTAACCATTGAGCCACCATTCCATGCTCCCCACCTCCCCGCCGCCTGACCTTTGCCCAGGAGGCAAGTATTCAGTGGGCACAATGGATGGTAGGAAAATGGGACCCATTATAAAACCCATTATGGTGAAATTGATGCTGCACATCTTTGGACAGTAGGAGGATACCAGAGCATCTGGAGGAAACCCACAGAAATGCGGGGAGAATGTGCAATCTTTCAAACCAACTCTTATTAGATTGCAATAACTTTTGGTCATGTGTTGTGTGAATATATTAACATACATATTTTAATTGTGGAGTAACATATATTAAGGAATATTTTAGATCTTTCTTATTTCTCCTTATATGGTTAGAATAGAGTAATGATGTGTGGTGTACACCCCTCATTTTATTCTCTTTGTTTCTTCTGTAATTAATTATTACTCTATCTAATTCAAGGTAACTAACACATTTTCATGATGATCTGCTCCAGGATGGACAAGCCCACTCACTTGAGGATCAATTGTTTTATACAACATTGGAAACATTGCAAGTCCTAAAGGAGAGCAAGTTTATATTTTGCTCCATTTCACATGCAAACTGGATTCCTTTAATTCAAAAGCATTCTCGTGGGTTTGGTTAACTTAGTTGGCTGGACAGTTAGTTTTTGATGAAAGTGAAGACTGCAGATGCTGAAGATCAGAGTCAAAATTAGAGTGGTGCTGGAAAAGCACAGCAGCATTGATGTTTCGGGCAAAAGCCCTTCCTGATGAACGTCGATTTTCCTGCTCCTCGGATGCTGCCTGACCTGTTGTGCTTTTCCAACACCACTCTGATCCTGAGCTAGTTTTTGATGCCGAGTGATGCTAACAGAATTGAAACTGGTAGATTCAATTCCTCTACCAGTTGACAAAATTAAAAATCACAGAACACCAGGTCATAGTCCAACCGGTTTATTTGGAGGCACTAGCTTTCGAAGCGCTGCTTCTTCATCAGATGGTTGTGGAGCAGAATCATAAGACACAGGATTTACAGCAACAGGACTGTTGAGTCATGGAATGTAATATTAAAAATAATTTAGATTACGTTCTTCATCTTTTAGAACATACCAATTGAAGTTACAATGAAGAACTGACCTTCTGAACGTCTCCCATATATTGACACACATTTACCCTTAGATTAAACGACCACCACCAGTTGTCTCTCAAATGGCACAGCAGTCCTATGGTCACTTTAGTCTTACACTCATTCACAAATAGATTGCTAATACATGTAAATAAAATACCATTCATTTCCTTAAAACCATTCAGTGATTCACTATATAATTTGAAAGGAATGATAAGATTACACTGCATATGGGATCTGATAACGTTTTGGATCATGAGAGTCTGTTTCAAGAAGCAGGTTTAGATTATAATTTCTAACTGTGCAGCATTTAAAAATTTCATTGAACAATTAGAAAAATTGTACCTACCTACACCACATTATTGAATCTGTCCTTTTCCTTTAGGAAATTTCATTCATAAGGACTCCAATAGTTGTGTGTTTGCAATGTTGCAACTCTATCTGGCAGTAAGAATGTGCAAACATGTGAAATAGGAGCAGCAATTGTACATGGAGATTAATTGATTTGCTGTAATGTCTGCTTTACACTTATATTTTACCATCTAAAAGAAACCAACTGATAGAGTTAATCAATTCCTGACAAGCAATTGATTATGAAATCATTATCATTGGTAGAAACAGCGGTAGAAAATATCATGCTGATGAGGCATGTTGCACTTGAATAATCAGCAAGCAAATTAATCTACGCATGAAACACATGGTTGACAGTCTTATACGGTGCTAAAGTGCACGAGACAACCTTTGATGTCTTTGTTCATTAGAGCACTTGAGATTGTTGAAAGCACAGCTTGCTGTAAGATTCAAATTCCAATTTAGAAGCCAGTTTAACTCTTTAAGAAAACAAGTGATTGGTGTATGTGTGTGTGTGCCACATTGATAGAAAGCAAGGGAAGGTCAATGGAGATTGTCAGAACATCTGCAAAATTCCTTAGTTTAAATTAGGATATAGAAGACCTCCTGACAGAATTCTAATTACTTAAATGGCAATGGTTTCTAGATTCAATTGTATCTAATGCAGAAAAGTAAGACATTAAGATCGGTTTATCCATTGGAAATGAAAGTTGACATGAGTTTGCCACATCAAGATTAACATCCAAAGAGCTAAAAGATCTCTAAAAGATTTGAGTCACATCAGAGGAACAATTCAGTGTCAGATTAAATTTCCATATTCATCAGATCGAAATCAGGTCATTTATAGAGAAACAAATAGAATCCATAGACCACCTCAGGAGCAGATCCGGAAAAAAGGGCTCATTGTGTGAGTTTTCAGATGGGGAGCTAGCAAACAGAATTTTTGCATTTACTCTCGTGAATTATTTCCTGAAAAATGTGCTGTATAAATTGAAGGTGTACAGTGTTGAGGAGGTACTGAAAGGTGGATGTAAGTACAAAGTGATCCTTGCAGGTCAATGAAGCTTACAGGTCCTAAATACTAGGCCAATGGATTACACAATCACTTGAACACTCAAACATAGCAGGACATATAGAGATGCAGCTTTCTGCATGCATGAAAAAATATTCAGCTTTCTATTAGTTTTGCAAGGTATTTGGCAGCAAAGAGCATTGGCAAAGGCACTGCATTAGTGTAAAAACTAATGCAGCTACAAAGAGGTATTCACTGATGCAAACAGACCAAACTTAAGGTGCACCTTCAAGATGCAAAACTGACCATCTGATAGTGTGTGAGAGGCATATTCATAAAGTGTTTGACAAACTGGAATCCTGTGACATACATGGTGAGACAAAGAAGGGTGACATTCTGTCAACCTTATGGCATCAAAGTTATAACATTGCCCAAAGTGTTTGCAAAATGTCAATCTACCTTCTTTAGAAAGCCAATGAATGGTCATTATTAGCTGAGATTGACACAAGGCAAGAGCCAATATATCTATCATCCAAGAAAATTCTAAAAGGCATATACACATAGACAAAGGAAGCCATGGTAAAACCCTATAAATGTAAAACCTTCAGCATGGAATGGTTTGCCAACTCCATCCGCAGGTTTAGAGAGTTCGATAGAATATAAATACATGTAATCAATCTATCCAGGTATCATGGATATCCTATATTGCGGAGACTGCTAGATCAGCAAATGCAGGTACACCAACATGCTGTGGTCACACACTATTCACAAACCAGGGCATTATTCAGAAATCAGAGATACAACAGAAACTGCAGCAGACCATTCAAGAAATGTTTATAGAATTAAAGAAAGAATGAAACATGTTATTTTGTTCTGACATAGCAGAGCTAAAATCTCAGTTCTCTGTTTCGATAGAAAAATAAACGTTCAACAAGAAAAGCCTGAGCAACTAGGTCAGGATAAATTCAAGAATGAGAATACCAACTGTGAGATTAAGAGGTTTTTCTAGCCTGCCTCCATTGAGTTCACAAAGATGAATTAGAAGCTGAAACAGAGAACAGGAAAAAAAAATGAATTACAAGCTCTCTATCATCAATCCAATGTAAAGGTGGTGTTTTACAGAAAGATCTGGAGAAACTTGCACATAAAGCGAATAATAATCAGTCAGAAAAGCTGCGAAAGAATCAGTTTAAGCTCAAAGCTATGTTGGAGAAAATGATGGGGAGCATGCAGGTCTGATATCTTCTGGGGTCTGTTAACTTTAGAGAAGGTAGTGCTGAATAGGTGCTCAAACCCTATAAAGCTGTCGAAGATATGACAAAGTTGTCAAAAACTTGCAAGCAGTGTCAAACTTGTCAAGAAGTGCCAACCTATCAAGAACTGTGCTTTTCTTAATAAATACCAAGAGCAATTTAAAACTTTAAGTGATAGAATTGTTTTTCTCCTGTGGTCATAGATATTAGTGCATCCTAAATGTGTTGGCATGGTAGGTGACGGGAGGAAGTGTGGAACTATGGATTTACAGGAGTTGGCACAAAATCGACATGGCTGTATGAGGCATGATGGGGAATGGGTAAAGAGGAATAGGCTTGTATTGGGAGTATGAAAGACTAAGGGATGGCCAGAGACCATAGGGTGGTATATGGATGTGGGTATCCATGAGGAATGCTAGAGGAACATTGTGGCAGGACGTGGCGTGGATGAAGCATGGAGTGTGCATGGAGGTGAGCAGTAGTAAGGAGGTATAAGGGGGTAAGACAGGAAGTATGTTTTTGTTTTGTTATTTAATTTACATTTTAGGATGCAATGTTGGTTTTCTACTAAGTCCACCTTGGAAGCTTGTAATCTTTTTACTTCTTCCCAGGTCACCTGACCCCGAATTCCAATCCATCCCAATTCTCACCAGATCAATAATGAGGAATGCACACAGCTTGTTTTAAAGATCAGGCCGATAGAAATGGGAATTCTCCTGACTCTGCACACCTGGCCTGAAAACTAGGAACAAATATTAGAGCTGAAAAGTTTATATTGCAATTGCAACTGTTAATGTTGAGAGATATGTCATACACATCTAACCTAGATTCAAATGAACAGAATTGCATAAGCAGTCGTGTAAAACAGGTATTCATTTTTAAAATTTAGACTGCAATTTAATTGATTGATTTATTAAGGTAATAAATGTTTTTGTTTTGTAACTATAATGTTTGTTCTGTTTCAGTACCACAACTTAACTTAGAGGGAATCCTTGATGAAGTGTTTGAAGCTTGCTCATGGGTTTGGAATGTGAGCCACCTCTGGGACTTGAAATTTCAACTACTTAGATGTGAAGCTAATGATCTTACTCAGTTGGTTGGAACATCATGACTCACCATTTTTCTAATTTAGCCAATAAATACATCATTCATACTATCTTGAGACCTTGCATGTAGTTTCCAGACACAACAACGAGGATCGGATTTTTATGTGCTAACCATTCAAGATTCTTTATAACATTGAAAATTATGTCCCAAAATATTTTTTTTTCATAAATGGACTCTCTCCATACTGTTAACTTTAGACCTTAACTGCATTTTCCTATGAAATATGAATAGTACTCCATTCAGAAATTGCTTGGGACTGCTTTCTGAGCTGCTGTGAGTTTAGTTCAGCTCTAACAATAGTCTGTTTTATTTCAGTTTATATTTAAGGAAAGACTTTATGTAATTCAGAGAGTTAAAATCCATATATAAAAAGCACTTTTTGAGATAGAAATAATGAGCCAAAAGCAAAAGTCATAAAAACTGGCGTATTTCCTTGTCATTTTCCTGGCAGCAATTGTAGGGTCTAAGAGAAGAATGCCAATGTCAGTGAAGAATTTCACTGATGTATTAGAAGATAAATGGACCTATTAGAATATCTACTGACTTTCTGTTAATAGGTAAACAAAGAAGAGTTTTATTACCACATGTTGGTTAAAATAAATAGAAGTCCAATGAGAAATAAATCAAAATCAAACAAAAAAAATGTGGGTTGAACAAAAAGTGAATAGAGCTTCATTGAAATATATCCTCATGGCAGTATCCTAGCAAGGTCACCATTTCATCTCAAAAGGGACTAGTGACTAGTGACTAGTGGGTTGAACAAAAAGTGAATAGAGCTTCATTGAAATATATCCTCATGGCAGTATCCTAGCAAGGTCACCATTTCATCTCAAAAGGGACTAGTTTTTTTACAGAAGTAGGTTTCTAATCAGCTGCTGGATGGGCTAAGTGACCAGTCTGCGTGAGGGCAGCCAGAAATGAGACGACCTTTTGCAATTAAGAAATAAGAGAAACAGAAGGAGAGGATAAGGCTTGATGCCCCTCACTTCAAGATGCAAAGCATAGAGTTCTCCTGGAGACTATGGGAAAACAGGACAGAAATCCTCTTCCCAGAGGATAGATGGAGAGTGCCGCCCAGCCTAAAAAAGCAGGCCTACCTGGACATCAGCAGCAGAAGTGTGGACCCGAGGGTCTGGATCCAGTGCCAAAAAAGATTTAGTAATCTTCATTCTTCGTCACTTGAAGGTGGAGGTGAGATGCAGTCAAATGGGCTGTTTTGTTTTGATTGGTAGCAAGCTTACTGAGTGTTGTTTGAGCTGCAGTTATCTAGGCAAATGGAGAGTATTCCATCACACTCCCAACATGTGCCTTATAGATGTAGACAAACTTTGCAGAGTCAAGAGTTGAATTATTCACTGCAGGATTCCTAGCCTCTGATCTACTTGTACAGCAATGGAATTAATATAGCTAGTCAAGTTCAGTTTCTGATCAATGGTGACCCACAGGATGTTGCTAGTGGATGATCCAGCAATGGTAACATCATTGAACATCAAAGGAGATTATTAAATTCATTCATGAGGATGACCATTGCCTGACTCTTGTGTGACATGAATATTACTTGCTACTTAACAGTCCAAGGTTGAATGTCGTCCAGGTCTTGCTTTATATGGGAGTTATGTACAGACCTCCTAACAGTGGTCAGGACCAGAGGCGCAACATGTACTGGGAAATAGAAAAGGCATGTCAGAAAGGCAAGGTCACGGTGATCATGAGGGACTTCAATATGCAGGTGGACTGGGTAAATAATGTTGCCAGTGGATCCAAAGAAAGGAAATTCTTGGAATGCTTACAGGATGGCTTTTTGGAACAGCTTGTCATGGAGCCCACAAAGGAGCAGGCTATTTTGGACCTAGTGCTATGTAATGAACCAGACTTTATAAAAGATCTTAAAGTAAGGGAACACTTAGGAAGCAGCAATCATAATATGGTAGAGTTCAGTCTGCAGTTTGAAAGAGAGAAGGCAAAATCGGATGTAATGGTGTTACAGTTAAACAAAGGTAATTATGAGGTCATGAGAGAAGAACTGACGAAAATCGACTGGAAGCAGAGCCTAGCAGGGAAGACAGTAGAGCAAAAATGGCAGGAGTTTGTGGGTATAAATGAGGACACAGTATAGAGTTTCATCCCCAAGAAAAGAAAGATTATCCGGGGAGGGATTAGACAGCCATGGCTGACAAAGGAAGTCAGGAAATGTATCAAAGAAAAGGAGAGATCCTATAAAGTGGCCAAGAGCACTGGGAAATCAGAAGATTGTGAAGGTTACAAAAACAAACAGAGGATAACAAAGAGAGAAATAAGGAAGGAGAGGATCAAATATGAAGG
>NC_057731.1:29055233-29072731 GCF_004010195.1 Chiloscyllium plagiosum | reverse complement strand
AAGCATGGACTACTTTCTAAACGGTGAGAAAATTCATAAAGCCAAAGTACGAAGGGATCTGGGAGTGCTTGTCGAGGATTCTCTAAAGGTAAACATGCAGGTTGAATCTGTGATTAAGAAAGCGAATGTTGTCATTTATCTCAAGAGGGTTGGAATATAAAAGCAGCGATGTGCTACTGAGACTTTATAAAGCTCTGGTTAGGCCCCATTTGGAGTACTGGGTCCAGTTTTGGCCCCATACCTCAGGAGGGACATACTGGCACTGGAGCGTGTCCAGCGGAGATTCACACGGATGATCCCTAGAATGGTAGGTCTAACATACGAGGAACGGCTGAGGATCCTGGGATTGTACTCATTGGAGTTTAGAAGGTTAAGGGGAGATCTAATAGAAACTTACAAGATAATATATGGCTTGGAAAGGGTGGACGCTAAGAAATTGTTTCGTTAGGCGAGGAGACTAGGACCCGTGGACACAGCCTTAGAATTAGAGGAGGTCAATTCAGACAAAAATGCGGAGACATTTCTTCAGCCAGAGAGTGGTGGGCCTGTGGAATTCATTGCCATGGAGTGTAGTGGAGGCCAGGACTTCAAGGCCGAGATTGATAAATTCTTGATGTCACAAGGAATTAAGGGCTACAGGGAGAATGCGGGTAAGTGGAGTTGAAATGCCCATCAACCATGATTAAATGGCAGAGTGGACTCGATGGGCCGAATGGCCTTACTTCCACTCCTATGTCTTATGGTCTTATGGTCTTATATCAACATGGATTGCTTTAGCATCAGGTGAGTCACAATTTGTACTGAACATTTTGCAAACACAGCAAACATCCCCACCTCTGACCATATAATTGAGGGACAGACATTGAAGAAACAGCTCACGATGGTTGGACCTAACACACTACTCTGAGGAACTCTTGCAGGGATGATCCCAGGAGTGAGATGATTGAGTTTTAACAACTGCAACCATCCATCTTTATGATAGGCATGATTCCAGTCAGCAGACATTTTTCCCTTTTATTGCCATTGACTCCAATTTTGTTCGGGCTCTGTGATGCAACACTTGGTCAAATGCTGCAGTGATATCCAGCACCATCATTCTTACCTCACATCTGGGGTGCAGCACTTTTGAGCATGTTGTGATTGGCTGTAATAAACTCAGGAGCTGAGAGACTTTAGTGGAACTCTTACTTAATGTCAGTGAGCAAGTTATTGCTGAATAAGTGCTGTTTGATAGCAGGGTTGGTGACCCCTTCCATAATGTTATTGATAATGATAAGGAGACTGATTGGGTAGTAATCACCTGGATTGGAGTTAGCTTGCTTTTTGTGAATAGGATACGCCTCATCAATTTTTCATATTGCCAGGTAGATTTGAATGTTTTAACTGTACTGGAACATCTTGAACAGGAGTGTGACTAGTTCTCCAAAACAGGTCTTCAGTACTCCTGCCAGAGTGATCAGGGCCCACAAATTTTGCAGAATCCTGACTTTACGGAATCTGGTATTTTCAGCTCTTTCTTGATATTTTGCAGAGTGAATCAATCTAGCTAAAGTTTTGCAACTGTGATGGTGGGACCTCAGGAGGAAGTGAATCATCCAGTTGTCACTTTTGGCTGAAGATAGTTGAGAATGCTTCAGCCTTGCCTTTTACACTAATATGCTGGGCCCCCCAATTCTGAGCATGGAGATGGTCATGGAGCCTGCATCAGGAAGTTGTTTAATTGCTTACCAGCATTCACAGTGAATGTAGCAGAACTGCAGAGCTTAAGTCTGATCAGTTAGTTGTGGGATCACTTAAATCTGTCTACCAAATGCTGCTTCTACAGTTTGACGTGCAATTAGTCTTGTATTGTAGCTTCAGCAAGCTAAACCATCATTCTGAGATATCTCTGGTGCAGCTCCTGGCATTCCGCCCTACATTCTCCATTGAGCCAGAGTTGACACCTTGTCTTGATGATAGTGACAGAAAAGGGGATATGCTGAGCAATGATTGTGGTTGAATATAATTCTGCTAATGCTGATAGCTCAAAGCACCTCATGGATGCCTAGTTTTGCTGGGTCTATTTCAAGTCTATCCTATTTAGAATGTTAATAATGCAGCTCAATGTAATGTAGGGTATCTTCAAAGTGAAGATAGGACAATGTCTCCTCAAGGTCTGCGTGATGGTCACTCTGACTGATTCTGCCATGGAAAGGTGCATTTGCAACAAGCAGCTTGTTGAAGACAAGGTCAAGTAAGTTTTTCCCTCTTATTGGTTGCCTCTCCACCTACCACAGACCAGTCTGGCAGTTATGTCCTTGAGGACTCAACCAGCCCAGTCAGTTGTAATGTTACTGAGCCACTCTTGCTAATGAATATTGAAGTCCCTTACCCATTCTGCACTCTTACCATCCTCAGTGCTTCTACCAATTGATGTTCAGTATCAAGTACTACTAATCAGTTCAGGGATGATGGCAATATTGAAATGAAACAAGTCTTTACATTAATATTTTAGCTTAATTTAGATTGTTTGTGTGAAACGATGTCTGTGAAATCACAGAGATCACGTTTGAGAAGGCTAGAATGTACCACTTCATTAACAATCAACCTGTCCGGTTACCGTGCAGTACATCCACTAGCTACGTAAAAACAGACATTAGCATTCCACTGTGAGACCTCAGCAAAGTGAAAATGTTTATCACAAAATCAAGCTTCAGTTGCTCCTGATGTGGGACTAATCTGTTAACTGTGCTCCCCACCTAGAATTCGTTAACGCAACATGGGCCAAGAACTAAATCTGGACAGTCCTAATTGAAGTGTGCCACAATAAGTAATATACATATTCACTGAGACATTCAAGGGCTTTAAGTAAATAACAATACAAGGATTCTTCATAGTTAAGCAAATAAAATCTGACCTTCAAAATTATTTGGATGTCTCCAACATCCAGAAGGAACAGAAACACGGACTTTGAGATTTGCTGTCATGTGTTCATAACCAGTGCTGGACTGACAGAGGTGACCCAGCCATTTACATTTGTTGACTGAGTTTATTTTGGCTCCAGAGCTATTTTACCCAGTTGAATGTCAAGTCATGTGATTCACCAGCTGTCAGCCTAAGATAAGACCCAGGAGGTATTGGGCAATACTGTGGAATCATAGATAATGCCCCTGTTCCTCCTGCCTACACAGGAAGACTCCCATGAACTATTTTGACTTTCTTTACAATGCAAATGGCATATTCTTGGAGATTACTGCTAGGCCACAAAACAGTATAAGAATCTCCAGAGGAGCAGGCACAGCACCTGCTGTACTCATTGTAGTCCAATGTAGATTTGTGGTCTCATGATCAGCAGCCTTTCATTCACAAGAAATGATGGGAAGGTGGCAGCAGGATTTTGCTGAGGGTTGGACAAGACAGTCTGCTACTCTTCGTTAAACTGCTGAAGATGTGGAGATTCTGGGAAAGTGAAGTCTGACACATGTGAATTTAAAAGAAACAGAAATTGCTGGCAAAACTCAGCAGGTCTACCAGTGTCTCTCGGAAGAAAGCAAACTTAACGTTTCAAGTCCAGTGATTCTATATCAGGAACTAATAGCAGCTAGGAAAAACGGGGGCATTTATGCTGAAGATGAAGTTGTGGAGGATGGGTTAGGGCTTGGTGGTAAGGGACAGGTGAGTGGATAGGTGGAAATAGAGCAAGAGAGACAGAGACAGAGAGAGACAAAGAAAGATATGAAAGGTGTCGGTAAAAAAAGGGATTATGGATAGTGGGTCAGAACAGAAGAGAAGCTGTATAAGTGATAATGAGAACTGATAGGAGAGAGTGGTTAGTCACATAAAGTTGCCTCTGCCTGGTTCTACAAGATGACATTGTATTTGCACATGGTACCCAACTGAAGTCTGAATCCTCTCAGGAGTGACATGGTGGCAAAGTGGTTAGCACTGCTTCCTCACAGTGCCAGGAACCTGGGTCTGATTCCAGCTTCAGTCTGTGTGGAGTTTATACATTCTCCCTGTGCCTGTGTGAGTTTCCTCCCACAGTCCAAAGATGTATAGGCTTAGGTGAATTGGCCATGCTAACTTTCCTGTAGTGATCAGGGATGCGTGGGTTAGCCATGGGAAATTCAGGGTTACAGGGATGGGTAGGATGCTCTTCAGAGTTTGGGTGTAGACTCAATGACTGGAATGGCCTGCTTCCATGCTGTAGGGATTCTATGATTTAAACATCTAGGAGTATACTTTTTGGACAAACAACAAGAACATTTAGAAAGTACCTAAATCAATATCAGGTCTGATGATGTCATACAGTCTTGAGGAGCAGAATACTGGCTCATCAAATTGGTTCAGTAATACCAACTGCTACTCACCACCACCATCCCATTCTTGATGAAGGGCTTTTGCCTGAAACATCAATTCTCCTGTTCCTCGGATGCAGCCTGACCTGCTGTGCATTTCCAGGAGCACTCTCTCAACTCAGTTTCTATGTTAACCTCTTCTCAAATATTTACAGCTTTAGAGCTTTAATCTTAAGGATTTTAATTACCCTTCATCAGTCCTCTTAGCAAAAATATTGTCAATATTCTTTAATATTGTCAGTTATCAACCTCAAAATAACAATAGTGCTTTATTTATTTCATTATTGCTTTGCAACTGACAAGAAGTAATTATTTAAATTAATGAATTCACTCGAACAGGGAGGTAAAGACCTAGTGGTTATATCACTGGACTATTAATCCAGGAACTCAGCTAATATTCTGGGAACCCAGGTGTGTATACCACCACTGCAGATGTTGAAATCAGAACTCAATAATAAAATAAATCTATTGATGACTGTGAAACCAATGTCAATTGTCAGAAAAAAACAATCTGGCTCACTCATGTCCTTCAGATAAGGAAATCCATTCTGGTCAGGCATGCTTGTGACTCCAGAACCACACCAATGTGGTTAACTCTCAAGTGCCCTCTGAAATGACCTAGCAAGCCACTCAGTTGTATCAATTGTTGCAAAGTCTCAATGAAGAAATTCCACCTGGAAACGACCTAAGCACCAGAAAAGACAAAAACAGTCATTGCTCTGTTGTCGACCTGCAAAGTCCTCCTAACTAACATCTGGGAGCTAGTGTCAACATTGGGAGAGCTGTCTCACACACTGGTCAAGCAACAACCTGACACAGTCATATGCACAGCACCATACCTTACAGACAAATATCCCAGACACCATTTCCATCCCTGGATATGTCCTGACCCACGTGCAGGACTGACCCAGCAGAGGTGGCAGCATAGTGTTTTACAGTCAGGAGGGAATTGCCCTGGGAGTCCTCAACGTTGACTCCAGACCCAATGAAGTCTTATGGCTTCAGGTTACATCTCGGCAATGAAACGTCCTGCTGATTACCACATACTCCTTCATGTTGAACAATACTTGAAGGGAGCACTGAAGGTGGCAAGTGCAAAAAATGTACTCAGGATGGGGGATTTCACTGTGGCACTATCACCTTGCTAAATGGGACAGACTTCAAACAGATCTAGCAACTTAAGACTGGGCATCCATGAGGCACTGTGGGCCATCGGCAGAAGCAGAATTGTATTCCAGCACAATCTGTAATCTCATGGCCCAGCATATCCCCCACTCAACCATTACCATCAAACTTGGTTCAATGGAGCATGCCAGAAGCAGCCCCAGGCAAAACTAAAATGAGGTGCCAACCTAATGAAGCCACCAAACAGGACTACAAGCATGCCAAACAACATAAGCAGCAAATGATAGAACAAAGTGGTTCCACAATCAACAGATCAGAGCTAAGCTCGGCAGTCCTGCCACATCCAGTCATGAATGCTGGCGGGCAATTAAACAACTCACTGAAGGAGGAGGCTCCCATATATATCCCCTATCAGTGACATTCTGCCAAAAGTATCAAAGACCGGTGCTCCAGAGCGTGTTGTTTCCTTAGCCTAGCTGTTCCAGTACAGTTACAACATTGGCATCCAACTGACAATGTGGAAAATCAATCATCAGTAAAGTGATGGAAGATATCATCAACAGTGCTATCAAGCAGCACCTGCTCAGCAATAACCTGCTCAGTGACACCCAGTTTGTGTTTTGCTGGGGCCACTCAGCTCCTGATCTCATTACAGCCTTGGCTTAAGCATGGACAAAAGAGGTGGATTTCAGAGATGAGAAAAGAGTGATGGCTCTCACCTCAAGATTGCATTCAGCTAAGTGTGGCATCAAGGAATGCAAGCAAAATTGGAAGAAATGTGTATCAGGAGCATGTAGGAAGATAATTGTGGTTGTTGGCAATCAGTCATCTCAGCTCCAGGACATCTCTGCAGGAGCTCCTCAGGGTAGTGTCCTAGGCCCAATCGTCATCACCGATGCTCAGTAACTGTGGTGTGTACTATCTACAAGATGCACTGCAAAAATACATCAAAACTCCTAAGATAACATCTTCCAAACAGACAACCACTTTCATCGAGAAGAACAAAAGCAGCAGGTACATGAGAACACCTCCACTCCACATTCTCCTCCAAACCACTCACCATCCTGACTTGTAAATATATCGCCGTTCCTTCCAGGGTCAGAATCCTGGAATTCTCTCCCTAAGGGGGGAGTTTGTGGGTCAGTGTACAGCATGTAGACTGCATCAGTTCAAGCAAGCAGCTCACCATTAACTTCTTGAGGGAAACTAGGGACAAGCAATAAATGCTGGCCAGCCAGCGACATCCACGTGCCAAAAAAGAGTTTTTTAAAAAACAGTTCTGCTTTAGTAGGCAGCTATTAGATTTTCTTTATCATTTTAAGATTAACAACTTGATTTTTTAAACTGAAATCAACGTGTGGAACAGTTTTTTTCAGTGGAAGCTCTGTGCTGTGTTATACATCCCACTGAGTATAGTCTCACTATGCAGCTGGGTTTGATCTAAATTTAACAAGGAGGCAGAAGAGATATGGAAATAATGAATTTTATGTAATAATGTGCATTAAGGTTTTGAACTTTAATTTCCTGAGGCCTTAATTTTCCACAGTGTGCATTCAACAGGGAATATAAAGCAAAAATCATTACAACATTTGGAAATAGTTCTTAGAAGAAGATTAGGAGTAAAATTTGATTTGAAGATGTCAATGTTGGACTGGGGGTGTACAAAGTTAAAAATCACATAACACCAGGTTATAGCCCAACAGGTTTATTTGGAAGCACTAGCTTTCGGAGCGCTGCTCCTTCATCAGGTGGTTGTGGAGTATAACATCGTAAGACACAGAATTTATAGCAAAAGTTTACAGTGTGATGTAACTGAAATTATATGTTGAAAAAGACCTGGATTGTTTGTTACGTCTCTCATCTTTTAGAATGAACATGTTGGTTTGAGTTCTTTCGTATGTAAATTGCAGAACTTTTTTAAAGTTAGATTCTCAAGTGAACTTTAACAGTTAGTGTCATGTCAGCCCAGATAATGCATTTAAGGTGTGAGGTGTCCTGTGTGAGACTGTCTGTGCCACTGATATTCAGAATGATTCTAATCTAAAGAATGGATTTACAGAATCTTACATGGATTTCCACTGACTGCATTGAGATTTAGGCGAGATACAGCATAAAGAGCTTCATGAGAAATGGGTCCAAAGTAAAATATTCTGACATTATATCAGATTGTTCTCACCATAGCTAGCACAGGGCACTACTTTCACAAAATCGTATTTCTAAAGCACTGCAAGTGAAATTAAAACTAATGAGATGCTATAGTTTCAAATATGCCATAAAACAGAAGTTGAAGTATCACAGAGCTTTCTTCACTCCTAATCCACAGGAAGAGTAGCTTTCCAGATTAGATGGGAAAGTGATTTGTTTACAAAATGCCTTTTATGCAACATTGATTCCCTCAGGGTCAAGCAGTACTTAACTGTGTGGTCCATGCAACATTCTTCATTGATATCAGTGAAGCTGGAAGCAGCAATACACAATACCCAAACCAAAGTTTCCCCCAATAAAGCTCATATTAACACAATAAACATCATAGAAATAAGGACAATCTAACAATAAGTTTGAATTTACATACACACCACTTCAATGAAATCTCAATTAAAGCTATTTTCTGGTAAAGGAGCAAGATATGCCATTTGACAGTGTTTCTGCTGTAACTAATGCTGTCAGTCTTCTTATTATAGAATGGATATAGCACAGAAAGAGGCTATTTGGCCCATCAACTTCTTACTAGTTCTTTCCAAGAGCAATTCAGCCAGACCCCTGTTGCCCCACCAACACCCCTTTAGATAATTTCCTAATCAACTCATTTAAATGTGTATTAAATGAGTAGGTGGGACTTGAACTCGTGACTCTTGGTTCAGAAGTAGGGGCACTACTATTGTGCCACAAGAGATCCTATCAGCATTTCATTATCTTTAGCCCTGCAAATCTTTTCAGGTGCTTATTTCATTCACATTTGAGAGCTATGATTGACCTGCCTCCACCATGATCTCATGGAGTGTATTCCAGATCCTCAGTGCTCACTGTATAAAAACAAAGTTAAAAATCACACAACACCAGGTTATAGTCCAACAGGCTGTCAAACCTGTTGGACTATAACCTGGTGTTGTGTGATTTTTAACTTTGTACACCCCAGTCCAACACCGGCATTTCCAAATCATGTATAAAAACAAAGTCTGCATGTCACCATTGTTTTATTTGCCAAACACTTTAAAATGGTGTCCTCTGGCTCTCAACCTTTCTAATGATAGGATTAGTTTCTCCTTATCTACCCTACCTGAATCCCTCATTATGTAGAACACTTCTATCAAATCTCCTCTCAATCTTATCTTTTCCAACTTACAAGTATATACATAACTGAAGCCCACATTACTGATACCAGTCTTCTAAATCTTTTCAGCACTTTTTTCTGAAGTCTTTGCATGTGGTGTTGAAATTGGATATAATATGCCAGTTAAAGCCAGACTAGTGCTTTATAACAGCTCTTTATAACTTCCTTACTTTTGTACTTCATGCTTCTGTTAATAAAGTTGTCTGCATTTTAATCGCTTTTGCAAAAAATGGTGCACATATACCATTGAAAATACATATCCATATTTTTGGATTATGTGAAAAACATATTGAGCTGTAGAGGTAGTTCTAGTTTGAACACGGTTTTCCCCCAAGGAGAAGAGAAACTATGTGGTTGCCTGGAAATAATCCAGCTGTTTAATGTGGACTAATGTATATCCAGTTGCTGATTATAAAACATGAGTGACTTTGGAAAAGGAGTCACGCAAAGCTTTTAGAGAGATAAAGGATGCATCTAATTGCTTTAATTACTGTAAAAAATCTGGCTTTGGAAGATTCTGTATGGTCCTTGTACTGATGGCTACCTCGCAACCCTTTTGGACACTGACTTCTGAATAAATGAAAATTTTTGAGTTAATTTAAAAACACTTGATGTATATATTTTTTGTTCTGGATAATAGTACAAGTATAAATATAAACTGTTTTGGTGATTAAATCAAACCATTTGTACTAAAAGATGTGACATGTAGATTAGTGGGGTTTCATTTCCAGTTCATTCCTCTCATTCTAGTTGTAACAATACACCCAGCTTTCTTTATCCTTGTAACCCATTTAAAACCCTTCTTGATTATATTGCTTCTTCTGATTCTATGTAGTGAAATACAGCACTTGGAACTTTTCTGCATTAAATTTCGTCTGTTTCTATTCACCAATTCCATAAGCCTGTGTTTTCCCTTCTTTTACTATTTTTCTCACAATTCAGAATACTTCTGTGTTTTGTGTGATCTGCAAATTTTGAATTATGCCTGTATTAATTATATCGAGGTCAGCCAGATGGACTTCATAGAATATGAATTCCCTGCTGGAGCTGTTAATCTCATCCAATCATGGAGCCCTAGCTGACAAATATAAACAGCAGTCACCCGGGTGTTTTCCTATCTTCCTGGTGGTGGAAATTGAATAAAGATTCGTGCACTTTGTGTCTTTCACTGTGTCTCACACCTGCACACACACACACCATGGGTGCTGGGGATAAAATAAACAGGAGAAAAAAAAATGAGGAGATTACACACAGCACTGCCCAAAAAAAAATAAAATAAAATAAAATAAACAGCAGTATCAGTCATCTTGTTCACTCTGACAGCTGGCTCTGATGGAGCTGGATCAGTGTCAAGGATCCTCCATGTATAAATCAAGGGTGACTTGGTGACAGGGTACCAGACTCTGTGGAATTATTTCAATAAGCACTGGATCTGAGTTTAAGTTATAATAGATAGCAAGAGACACAATGGTCCTAGTACCAACACTGGAAGAACTGCACTGCATAGCAATGTCTAGACCGGAAAATAAATGTTGACCATTATTTTCTCTTTTCTGTTACTTAGTCGTCTTCATATTCATGATGACATTGTTCCTTTTACTTCTTGGGCTTTTTCAACATTACTAGCAAGCCAGTTATATGGCACTTTAGTAAATGCATTCTGGATGTTCATGGATGCCACATTAAATGTGTGATGGAGTAGTATTCCATATATGTGATATGATGCCATTAATGAATGTCAACAGAAGTTGTTACACCCACAATTCCCCATAATTCTAAGTGTGAGTTTATTTTTTGCTTATTTATTCATGGATGGTGGTCATCGCTGGCTAGGCCAACATTTATTGCCTACAGGACAATTAAGAGTCAACCACTTTGTTGTGGGTCTGGAGTCACATGTAGGCCAGATCAGGTAAGGATGGCAGTTTCCTTCCCAAAAGGACATTAGTGAACCAAATAGGTGTTCCCCAACAATTGACAAAGGTTTCATGGTCATCATTAGTCCCTTAATTCCAGATTTATTTGACAGGATTTGAACCGAGGTCATTAGCTGAATTTCTGGACTAATAGTCCAGCGAAAATACCACTAGGCCATTGCCTCCCCAAACGGTAACATAATTTAGCTGAGCAAGTAAGGAAAAACAAGCGCATTCTCCACATGGTAATACAGAGGAGAAGGAATGAGTAGGAAATGGACTTGCATTGCTGTTTTTAATATAGAGAGACAGTGATATCAGCGAAGTATTGAACACAGCTCAATTAAACAACACAACTTTAGCAGAATAAAATCATGGGGCCAACTGGACAATAAAGTAGTTTCTAACTTGTCCTTGCAAAATCCTTCATTATTTTCAAAGCAATTATTAAATCTATTTGCTTTCCATAATATTGCAGAAAATAAAGCACAGGAAATTAAAACTCTGAGCCAGGTCACGATGTTCATTTGAACTATGAAACTGTCACGTGTAAGGTTTTCAAGCAAGGAATGATAAAATAGCTGTAGACCTATGAGCTGAACTAGGGAAATTAATGAGCTGTATAAGGCACAGTAAATAGCAACGGGCAGAGATGGAATCGAAAGGGTAATGAATAAATACTGACAAAAAACAAACAGCCAAGGTTCTGAGAGGAAGTAGTTGCACTCACTCAAATGTCATCAGGACCCAGAGAATAGTGACAAAAACAAAAGAAATATATGTAGGAAGCAGCAATGACAGCAGTGGAAGCTATACACACACTGAATGTAAATTTGTACTATTTTTATTGCCATGGAGAAGCACATCCTCTGCAGTTATGTAAGCTCATATTCCATATATATAAACATCGAAGTGGTGAGCATAGATGTACAGACTAGGCAATAAACAAAAAGTCAATAAAATGATCTTCAAATAAAAACATGACACTTTATATGTTAGAATGCATTTCACCAACTAAGAAAATTATATATTGGTTTGGTTTTGCTTTGGCTGATTCATTTTTTACCCCATTATATTTGTCTTAACAGATAGAGGAAACTGTGCTGAAAGTTTACTAGGGTCATATCCTGAATGCATTCAGTAAGATGTACATCTTTCAGCTGGAACTAGAAAATGGATGACTGAAAATTGTAAGCTTCAATGGCTAACACTTTACAGCAGTGAAAGGATATCCAAATAACCAAATAAACACTTGTGACCACAGTCTACAGATTAAATAGATATCACCCACACAATATTCTGCACACTGACCAGGGACTGTAAGTATAGGTTAGCGAAGATCTGTCCTCTTATTTTGGTAAGTCATGCACAAGTATGTAAGAACAATGTCAAAATTGTTAGTGTAATATCAGGATCTGGATTTTAAAACTGAAGTTTACATTTTCCTATGAATTTAGTTTTGGGCTGGTCTTATATTAGAATTTTCTTCCCCAATGGAACAGGGAAATGGTAAATTAAGAGAACAGGATAATGAAATTGCCAGTCTCAACTACAGTTTTCAGTCATAAATATCACAATTAAACTGACAATGTTGAGGTAAATCCAATCAAGCAGTAGATGAAATAAACTGAATTCTGGTAACAGCAACCACAATTTAACCAGCTTCACATTAGATTAAATATTGCATGTACTGATTCATTCAGGACCTACACCTACTATGCCCCATCTGGTGCACAGAGCTCCCTATCGACAGTTTTAGCAGCTAATAGCTAATTGTCTGTCTGCCTGAGGTGGTTAGACTCAGCAGACAGAATTAACTAACTTCTGTCTGGAATTATGAAGTGACTTAGTCAATCAACTTGTGGAAAGCACCAACATTACTAGCACATTTAATATGTGGAAGATTTCAGATGATGTTTCAGGATGCATTATTATTATGCATGAATCTCACTTTTAATTATGCCTCTGTTGACAGAATGGCAAGCGGTTTCCATGTGGCTTGTGGATCATTGGAGAGTACCAGTACTTTCAAGGTGTAGTGGTTACCACTTACCTGAGATTGATTGTTCAGAAAAAAAACAAAATATTTTAGATACTGGAGATCAGAAATAAAAACAGTAAATGCTGGCGAATCCTAGGACTTCAAGCAGCATCTGTGGAGAGAGAAACAGAGCTAATGTTTTGAGTGTAAAATGACTTCTTTGGAAATGTTCTGTTCTGTTTCTAATTTACATAATGCATTATTTATGAATGACTGATGTCTGATTCCAATAGGTTTTTGCAAACTCTTTTAGGTAATCTCTTACACATGACTGCTGATGTCCCTGTTATATCATGATATACAAGACCATCTCATTATCATACCCATTTTCACTATACTACACCAGAATCATTTGAGATTGATGCAATAAAATCCCACATGCCCCATTTATGCCTCTTGATCCACGTGTTTGAGATGATATCTTTAGCTTTGGTCAATTTTTTGGCATTTTTATTACCTTCATTTTGTCAGATGATTTCATCATTGAAGGCACCACGATTGCATTAATAGTGCAGACTATAGATGGGATTTTAATTTTGTGCCGATTTCAAGCTAGCAATAGAAATGGTGCTCATGCTATCTGGTCAATGTCCCAGTGCAAACGTATGGGCCATTTTGTCCTTGTGACGTTTGAATATTGTTTGAAGAGATAGCAGAAAACCTTCAAAGGTCACAAGCACAGTTTTGGAGCGAGGGCAGGGGACAGCTTAGGATCCCACTTTGCACAGTGAGTGACTTGAATAGCCAGCTGAAGTCCCTGAAGGAGATAGTGTAAACTGGCCCATAAAGTGGCATTTTCCACCCACGACCACCTTATTCCTACTGGGAGGACTCAGCAAGATAAAAGGAAATCTACAAATTTATTACAGAATTGTTTCATCGCCCTTAAATCAAAATGCGCCCAAATAAAAAATACCACCCCCACCATAAACAATTGTTAAGGAAATATGTTCGCCTGCTGTGGAGGAATTTGAAAACAACATGAGATTTCCAGGGGAAATTGAAACAATATTTTTTCCTAATTTCACTGGCAGTGTCTTTGTGGACCACCACGTCTTTGGACACATGGAGAAAAAAAACCAATGAAATGCATAGGTATTGGGATATAAGTGTGGGAGGAAACAAAAATGGCTTTAAAGAGAATGTCAAAAAAAAGGCATCAATGTCAAAAACAAATAAACCAAATGCAAAGAAGACAATGAGAAATCACAGAAACAATTGTGATTTAGCAGCAAAACAGCAGCAAGAATTAAAAAGACAGCAGAAGTGTGGGATAACTGGAAGTGATAAAACTTTCATCAAATACGTTCTCTTTTATTAGTGAGAATTATCAATCACTTTTCTTTATTTTAGGAAAACCACTCAGGACACATTGGAAATATTAGTCATGGTATAAATATGATTAGGTTAACTAAACATAGGAACATGAGTAGGCCATTTAACCCCTCAAAATCGGTCCATTGCCTAATGAGACATTGCTGATCTTCAACATAACTTCATAGGAATAAAACCCTCATATAAGGTGGTAACACTTACTCCGAGGTGAAGAAGGAAGTAAACCTCAGAGGGGTTAGCTTGGTTGAACCTATCCTGCAAAAGTAGTTAATGCTACATGAGAATTTGCAATGAAGGCCTGATCAAGATAAATGCAGCCTCAGCAAACTCAACAGCAGCAGATTAATTATAGCCTGCAGGGTAATGCTGAAAGTATTCACTTGACTTGTTGCTGTTAATTTCAATTCTCTTTACAGTTTAGGGAATAATTTTCAACTTGAAATCAATGAAAATGGAATGGTTTCTTTAAAAAGATGTGCAATGCCAGTTTTATGTTCAGGTGGAAACTTTACCCACAGAATTGTTTAGCAGGTAATTACAGCACCATGCACACATTTCCTGAAGTAACCAAGCGTGTGGGAATTCAGGCTATTATCCTATTAAAGAATTATGATAGGAGGAAACTGTCAATCCAAAAGGTAAAGGCTGATGACACCAATAGCATTGGTTTTCTAATCTGTGGTCTGGATGTACACCAGATTGCAGCACATTGACACTATTGGGTTGGACCCTACTGGAATACAATACCTTGAATGAATCAAAGCAACTGTGCTTCCTTCAGTGCCTATGGCTGAAAATTAAATTATGTTTGAATGTAACCATGGTTTATTCAAATATCAGATATTTAGCATCACTCAAAATGCTCCTCCACTCGCTACTGAAACCTCAACATTTGTACATTTCTTTGTGCACACCATTGGGCAAAGTTCCAGAGTTGATATATCATATAATGGAACCAGAATTTGTGCCACAAAGAATCAGCCGCTACTGAGTAGTTGTTGAAGAGGCAGAGTTGTAGTGGTAATGCCACTGGGCTAGTAACTCAGACTCCAGGCAAATGTGTTTGAATCCCACTGTGGCTGATGGTGAAATATGAATAGAGTCATAGAGATGTACAGCATGAAAACAGAACCTTTGGTCCAACTCGTCCATTCTCACCAGACCCATTCTCGTCCCATCTGCCAGCACCTGGTCCATATCCCTCCAAACTCTTCTTATTCATACACCCATCCAAATGCCTTTTAAATGTTGTAATTGTATCAGCCTCCATCACTTCCTATGGCAGCCTATTCCACACACGCTCCACCCTCTACGTGAAAACATTGCACATTATTTCTCTGTTATATCTTTCCCCTCTCAACCTAAACCCATGCCCTCTAGTTCTGCTTGTCCCTCATGATTTTATAAACCTCTATAAGGTCATCCCTCAGCCTCCGAAACTCCAGGGAAAAGAGCCCTAGCCTATTCAACCTCTCTCTATAGCTCAAATCTTCCAACCCTGACAACATCCTCGTAAATCTTTTCTGAACCCTTTCAAGTTTCACAGCATCCTTCCTATAGGAAGGAGACCAGAATTGCATGCAATATTCCAAAAGTGGCCAAGCCAATATCCTGTACAGCTGTAACATGACCTCCCAATTCCTGTACTCAACACTCTGACCAATAAAGGAACCTGGAAACTGGCCTAATGCCAATATATAGACATTGTCAAGGCAGAGCGGTGAACTTGATCTGTATGGACTTCAGTAAGGCGTTCAACAAGGTTCCCCATGGGAGAGTCGTAAGCAAGGTTAGATCTCATGGAATACAGGGAGAACTAGCCATTTGGATACAGAACTGGATCAAAGTAGAAGACAGAGGGTGGTGGTGGAGGCCTGTGACCAGTGGAGTGCCACAAGGATCGGTGCTGGGTCCACTACTTTACATCATTTATATAAATGATTTGGGTGTGAACATAAGGTTGTATAGTTACTAAGTTTGCCGATGACACCAAAATTGGAGAGCGAAGAAGGTTACCTCAGATTACAACGGGATCTTGATCAGATCGGCCAGTGGACTGAGAAGTGGCAGATGGAGTTTAATTTAGATAAATGTGAGATGCTGCATTTTGGGAAAGCAAATCTTAGCAGGATTTATGCATTTAATGGTAATGTCCAAGGGAGTGTTGCTAAAGAAAGAGACCTTGGAGTGCAGGTTCATAGCTCCTTGAAAGTGGAGTCTCAGGTAGATAGGATAGTGAAGGCGGTGTTTGGTATGTTTTCCTTTATTGGTCAAAGTATTGAGTACAGGAGTTGGGAGGTCATGTTGTGGCTGTACAGGACATTGGCTTGGCCACTGTTGGAACATTGCGTGCAATTCTGGTCTCCTTCCTATCGGAAAGATGTTGTGAAACTTGAAAGGGTTCAGAAAATAGTTACAGGGATGTTGCAAGGGCTGGGGAATGGAGCTATAGGGAGAGGTTGAATAGGCTAGGGCTGTTTTCCCTTGAGAGTCAGAGGCTGAGGTGTGACCTTATAGAGGTTTCTAAAATCATAAAATCAATCTAAAATGGAGGTTTCTCTTTGGCCTTTTAAAAATTATATTCAGCTTCCTCCTAAAACTACTAAGCGTCCAGTTTCATAAATGTTATTACATAGCTTTTTGGAAACAGGTAATAGCTCCAACCTCAGGTATTCAGCACATATTATTGTATTAAATTGTTTTGCTGTGTGATTACTGCATCAATTTAAATAGCTGCTGAAGGTATGCATCTTCTAATAGAGGCAAAGACAGAACTACTTTTAATTGCTTTGTTTTGTGCTTCAAACCAATCCGACTAGGTGCACACTGAGATTCCAGTCTAGATTATCTCAAGATGTTGGTGTCTGCACATACTCTGTTCATGAGGTTGCTTGCTCCTTCTCACTTTATTTACATCAACAAATGGCAGATTCTGAAATACAGCTATCTTGTGTAGTGTCTTCGCATGCTGATTCTGGACTGGTGTCTTCATTCTTACTAAAATAAGAGTTAGCACTGCTGCCTCACAGCGCCAGAGACCCAGGTTCAATTCCCGCCTCAGGCGACTGACTGTGTGGAGTTTGCACGAGGAGATTGAGCAATTCATCAACTTCACCAGCACATTCCACCCTGACCTTAAATTTACATGGACCATCTCTGACACCTCCCCCCCCTTCCTGGACCTCTCCATCTCCATTAATGACGACCGACTTGACACTGACATTTTTTACAAACCCACCGACTCCCACAGCTACCTGGATTACACCTCTTCCCACCCTATCTCTTGCAAAAATGGCACCCCATATTCCCAATTCCTCCGTCTCTGCTGTATCTGCTCCCAGGAGGACCAGTTCCACCACAGAACACACCAGATGGCCACCTTCTTTAGAGACCGCAACTTCCCTTCCCACGTG
>NC_057731.1:29044463-29054634 GCF_004010195.1 Chiloscyllium plagiosum | reverse complement strand
TCCACTCCACCCTCTCCTCCCTGACCTATCACCTTCATCTCCTCCCCCACTCACCTATTGTACTCTATGCTACTTTCACCCCACCCCCCCCCTCCTCTAGCTTATCTCTCCACACTCCAGGCTCACTGCCTTTATTCCTGATGAAGGGCTTTTGCCCGAAACATCGATTTCGAAGCTCCTTGGATGCTGCCTGAACTGCTGTGCTCTTCCAGCACCACTAATCCAGAACCTGGTTGATACCCATCTCAAAAATGAACTTCCTGAAATCCTCATTCACAAATTGGAGTCCATTGCCAGATCCTAATTCTTCTAGAAAAAATATGTATCTCAAAGATCATTTTCAGTTCTCTGATCACTCGTTGAATTCTGTCATTAGCCTTTCCTGAAATCTTGATTTATAAAAACCATCTGGCTCCATTGGCAGTTGGCTGTGTACAGCACAACAAATGGTAATCCTGTATGTCTTTTGAAGAGCATGGTGACTTCAAGGGTTGTCATACTATTGCTTTGTACTTTGTGATGCCTAGATGTTCCCCATGAAATTTCTGTAGGATTTCTCCTCACATCATCTTTGGTTTTGCCATCCCATGGTCATAAAATCGACCGTTCACCATTACCAAGTGCTACTTCTGCTCATAATACGTCTACAGTGTTTGGGCTGCTGGACCTTACTTCGATTAACCATGCAGGCAGAGTTGCTGATCTTTCAACATTCTTTGGCAGAATTTTGTGCTACATGAATTGTCCTGAGTTTGCCCTCAGATTTCAGCAAAGTTGTCAATTATCATTAAAAAAAGATGTTTCTTCTTCTGCAAGAATTAAAACTAATTAAAGAGACTTGCATTTCTTCCTCTGGCAAGAAAATAGTCAAGCTGACTAGAATTCTACATCATGTATGTGTAGAGTAGAGAACACACTTGTCTAGGATAAAAGCAAAGTGTTGCAGATGCTGGAGATCTGAAATAAAAACCAGTGTTGGAGAAACAGTAGTTTTGACAGTGTGGATAGTGAGTAAATCAGAGTTAATTTTCAAATCCAGCATTACTCTTCGACTCATTACTGAAGGGATTCCGAGGAAGAGTTATATTGGATTTGAAACAGTCACTTTGGTTCTCTTGCTGAACTTATCCAGCATTTTCTGATTTTATTTCAGAATTATCTATTAGATGTTTGCCTTTCAGCATAAGAAGGACACTGATCACTTGAGAAGACCTCAGACCAGTGAGTTGTTCAGTGTCTTTATTAACTGTTTGTAGTACCAGAAATATTTTTAGTTTCATGCAAGACCAACCAGGGTCCATTCGGGATCGTACACAGACAGAGAGCAAAATGCAATCTATGAAGTCCATAGATTGACAACTCCTAAGGATCTGACATCTGGATGTAAGTAAAACATAGCATGTAGTCTTTAATTGTACCTCATTTATTCAAGGTACTCTGTAAACTCTTAAGGCAGAATGGTAATTGATTTAATAATAAAATAATATGAATAAAATAAGGGAAGAAGGTAATAGAGTTAATTTATTCATAATTTCTGTGCCCTTATATCTCCCTTAGTGTACTTATTTGTTATGTTTTGTGATGGTTGGAAAATACGTTTCTCAGAATAGCAATGGGAGACAGGGAAATGTCAGTGAGATAACAGGCAGGAAGATTGGAGTGGTTGTGACTCCCTGAGCATCTGTATTGCAAGATTATTTTCTTTTGACAGCATGAAAAATGTATTGGAAACAGCTGTAGTTCTGTGGCAGGAGATTATGGGTTAAAGACTCAGTCTAGAGACCAGGGCACAAAACTATAAGCCCACTTGCCAATTTAGTTCTGGAGGAGTACTGCATCAAAAGTTCTATCTTTCAGAAGATGCATTAAACCAATTGTCGACCCCCTCAGCTGGACTTAAAAGATCCCAGGCATTAGATCACACAACAGCAGGGGAATTATCACTGGTGTACTCACCAATATTTATCCCTCAGTCAACATCAATTATGGATCATCTACTCATTATCATATTGCTGTTTGTGGGAGCTTGTTCAATGTAAATTGGCAGCTGTAGTTTCTGCACTGAAACAGTGGCTGCACTTCAAACTGTAAAGTGCTTTAGGATGCCCTGAGGGCATAACGACCACGATAGTAAATTTGAATTTTTTTCTTTGTTTTCAACAGAAACATTTTTGTTCTATTCACTGAAACTGTAATGTTTTGATTTGAGCAATATGCACTAAATAGGTGAAAGTCCTGGAACTGTGGCTGAATCTATGTCAATAAAAAAATGTAGCATTCTAACAAACAATATTTCTATTCTCTTCTGTGCATCATGGCTCAGTTCTATATAAACTCCAATTATAAATCAATATAATTAGAGATTCTGTTCAGTATGTGAGAGGGAGAACAATACAGTGAGAAATTATTCTTTAATTCTTACTCAAGGTCAGCTGTTGCTTCTGCTGTCAGACTTAATTTATTTTATTGCACCTTGTAGAAACCGACATTAAATAGATCTGAATCAATACCCACTGAGGAGTATATGATCCTGCACACTTGTTTGAGAAAATTTCCTTCCCTACTACAAAGGCAACTTCCCAAAGCCAGCTTGTTGACGATTTCAACACTTCCAGCATCACAAGATCAGTTGTTTAAAATCTTGAGAATGCTAGAGCCTGCCGAGTCAGATTATATTCACCTCACTGAGAATTGTGCAGGGAGCAAGGGATCCTCGTAGTAGATGATGAACCTAGGAAGTCTGGGAATGCAGAAGCTCTCTTGACACAACTGTGTGGCCTTATTTAAATGTTCCCCAGGAGGGTGTTGTTGGGGGGTTGGAGTACAAGACAAATTAATAAAGGTCAGGATGACTTGCCTGGAAGGATAATTGACCAGGGTGAAAAGGATGTTTGGAGTGTGGGTGTGGTATCAGCAGCTGGAAAGTCTTCCAGCTTCTTGGATGTAACCCTGGAAATGTTTTTTTTAAGAGGCTTGAGCCAGAAGGGAATAATTGCACAGTTCTGAGGCCAGAAAGCCTATTTAGAAAGATGGTGCACACTTCTGGAACGTAGGGTCATAGTTATAGCCATAGAATCATACAGCACAGAAACAGACCCTTCAGTCTGACCAGTCCATCCCAAACATAATCCCAAAAAAACTATTCCCACCTGCTTGCTCCTGGCTCATATTCCTCCCAACCTTTTCTCTTCATGTACTTATCCAAGTGTGTTTCAAACATTGTAATTGTACCCATTATATTCTCTGCCTCTGATTCTTCTGTTCTACTTGTGCCAAACCAATCAGGGAGCCACCCCTGCAATACTACTCCAAAGAATCCCAAAGGAATTCCCAGCCAGGCGCAACAAATGTCGAGCAGTAACACAGGTCAGCATTGGTGGATTGAACAGACATGGGGGAGTTTCAGAAACAGATTCTTTGAACAGAGCATGATATTAATCTGATAGTTCATAGTTTACATATCCATAGTCTTCAAAGGCAAGAGTTCACCAAGCTGTTTCATCATCAATGTTTAAAGTCATTTGTCCAGTTCTGGTCACCCAGTTATAGGAAGGATGTTATAAAGCTGGAGAAGGTTCAGAAGATATTTGCCTAGATGTTGCCAGATATGGAAGGTTTGAGTTATAAAGGAAGGCTGGATAAGCTGGGACTTTGCACATTACAGCGTAGGAGGTTGAGAGGTGATCTGATAGAAGTTTATAAGATGTTGAGAGGTATAGATAGAGTTAATGGTAGTTATCGTTTCCCTAGGATGGGGGATTTTAAGACTGGGGACACATTTTTAATGTGAAAGAAGAGAGATTTAAAAAAGACGTGAGAGACAATTTTTTACAGAGAGGGTGGTTTCCTGAGGAAGTGGTGGATGCAGATACAATTACATTTAAAAGACATTTGGATGGATACATGAATAGGAAAGATTTGGTGGAATATGGGCCGGGAGCAGGCAGGTAGGACTTGTTTAGTTTGGGATTATGTTTGGCATGGACTGGTTGATGAATGGTCTGTTTTCGTGCTATATGACTCTGTGACTCGATGTGCGAGTGGGGGTTGCCCAATCTACAGCTGATGAGACACATACAGCTTGACCTCTGCTTTACTGTTAGACTTATTTCTAGCAGGTTCATACAGTTCCCAAGTCCTCAATCTATGGCAATGAGTCTGATGGCTGGGTATGGAACGAAGAGGCCTTCAGGGAGATTCTGTCTTTGCAGGAGGGGAAGGAGATGAGAGTCATCCCATGGGAACCGGTGATGAGACTTGGATGAAGAATGGGAACTGTGAGTTGGATCCTGACAATGAGGGAGTGAATGAGAGGTCAACGGGTTGCTCCCATTAATTTCCTTTTTCCCAAAATCTTTTGCCATTTATTAAATGTTTGCTCCCCTGATGGATCAGCCTTACAACAGTCCCTTTTTGCCATTCAGTCAACACATTTCAATTGATGGCTTCGGGATTCAAACACTGCACTCAGTTTGTGTACATGGCAGAATGGGAATTCCTGCTTCAAGGAATTCATTGGTAAAAATGAAACACCTTCTTTAAACCAAATTGTACTTAAGCCTGTAGAAAAAAAAGTATGATTACAATCACTTCAAATGAAGTGTTTGCTGATGTAGGACTAGTGCAGGTGGAATATTTTTGGAGTGTAAAGCCCCTTGGAAGTTCAAAGAGGCAAAATAGGATTGATAGTGTGGGAGGATGGAAAAGGGACAAGGAAGAGAGGGAATGGAAAGAAAGAGAGTGTCAAAAGGGATATTAAGTGGCAGAGTGGCAACATGGGTGAACGAAGTTAAGTGAGTGAGTGCGACTTTCCCTCTTTCTCCCTCTCAAACCTCCTATCCACAAAGCCAGCTGCGAAAGCCCACTTTCTTGTGAATTCTCCCCGAAGCCAGCTTGGAGAGTGCCCCTTCAAAGGCAACCAAAGGTCTGCTTTAGTTACACTTAACTCCTCAGCTCTGTCATCCAATCACCTTCTCCTCCACCCCACCCTTTTTCCTGGTGATCATAAATTAGGGCTGCCTCTTTTTCTCTCTCATGATCTGCTGCTTAATCAAAAATGCCAAAATAGACTTTATGATTAAACCTTACTGCTTGGCACGTTTTAATAGTCATTTCGATTAATTACTCATTATAAAAGCCAAAAGCGACAAATTGATCATTTAAATGAGACAGTTCATGTTTACCATTGTGGAAACCCTTATTTTTCTGAAATTTGCACATGCCCCGCCAAGTAAAGAATAATTAAAATATGGCTCCCATGCAAAAAGATAGGGTAACCCTGTTGTAGAGAGAGTCAAATATTCCAGCAATAATTTTGTTTTTAGTGTTGTTGAAGGATGGTTACTCCACACTGTTCACTTCTCACTACAATCAATGCTCACTGTAGCAAACAAGTAAATATTCCTCATCATTTTACTCTGAAGTCTTGTCTCAGGAATGAACCAGCTGCATGATTGGCAAATGGAGGATTTGATCACATTCTCCAGTCAACAGTCTTTGATTTGTTTCTATAGCCTATAATCTCCTCAATGTCAGAGCTTGCTCTGTAGTTATTTCTTATGTTGGTAAGCTCACTTGATCATTATTTCTCTTTGTAGTTTTCCCTTTTATCATTGTGAGCACTAGTATTGATGAAATATTTGAACTGGACAAATCTTCTTTTGTTAGCAGGTTTTTTTATAATCCAAGCTAAGACATTTGCCTTTGTCCTTGCAAGCATCATTCTTATTGAAATGATGGTGCAGTTTCTGCCCGCTTTACTATTATGCAGTCCTGTATGTGTTCAATTTTATAAAGATGTAATGTCATGCTTATTTTCCCTTTTCTCCATTTCAGTCAGTTAGCATTGTTTTCTAAATGTCTAGCTTTTTCTCCATGTGGATGTGAAAATGCCTACAATTCCTCAGCCACATATATCTTCTCACTCACAGAATAACTGCGGTTCAATGGCAACACTCTTACATCTGAAGCAGAGGCTAGTGAAAATAAGCGTCACCACATAATCTTGCACTGGTTGAAATCTTCTCCTCCCCTCCAGAGTCCCAATGGTAAGATCAGGCATACGTGTCACTTCCACTTAGAAGCAGAGCAATGACCATGGATAATAAATTGTGGCCAGTCAATTAGTAATGCAGAGAAGAGGACCCTGGCCAATCACGCAGTGAGGTCGGGAGGATTTTCCCAGCCCTTTCATTACCTCACAGGGTCAAAGGTCCAAGATTCTGGATTTACTTCTACTCTTTTTTTTATCCAGAAGATATTTGTGATAAATTTTGTGATCTTTGGAACTCCTTTCACCCATTCCCACTTTAAGATCAGTCACTCATTGTACGCTTGGAAAATCTGCCATTACCCTCAACATGGCATCCATCATTCTCAATCTTCCATCTGCCAAAAACTCACTGGCTGTTACCGTCAACTTTCAGGACTTCACCATTGATCTTTCTGTATAACTCTTGATCTCTCCACAATTATACTTCATCTAAGATCATTAGGCATTTTCCTTGCTATGTAGTGAAGCTTCCTCTGTTTGTTGTCCTGAGCCTTTGTAGGACTGCAACCTCCATCCCTCAATTACTCATGTCCCACTCACTTTCACAGCCTCCACCTTCCTTCCCAACATTAGTCCTGCCTGTTCTCCTTTTATACAGTCATCACGTAATCTCAGTGCATCAATGTCTCCTTTCCCCACTGTGTGCCTCATCGCCTTGCTTCTGGGAGATTCTCAATCATTGTGTTAGATACAGTCAATGCTGCTTGTCAGAAGTGCTGATTTTCAGTGAGCCATTAAACTAAGGCTCCATTCCTACTGAGGTGAACAGTAAAGATCCTATGGTACGATTCAAGGAATGGTAATGAAGTTACCCCATTGTTATAGAGTCATAGAGGTTTACAACACAGAAACAGATCCTTCAATCCAACTCATCCATGCTGACCAGATATCCTAAATTAATCTTGTCCCATTTGCCAGCATTTGGCCCATATCCCTCCAAACCCTTCCTATCCATGTACCTATCCAGATACCTTTTAACTGTTGTAATTGTAATTCATTCCTTTATTTATCAATGTTCAGTAACAGCAGCATGTATTGTCTAGATGATGCACTGCCGCAAGTCACTAAATCTTCCAAAACCACGACCACTTCCTTTCCTTTATTCATTCATGGGACAAGGGTGTTGCTGACGGAGCCAGCATTTATTATCCATCCCTGGATGCCCTTGAAGCAGAGGAGTTGAACTGTCTTCTCAAAACCACTGCAGTCCACGTGCTATAGGTAAATCCATAATGCCATTAGGAGAGAGCTCCAGGACTTTTAACCCAGTGACACTGAAGGAATGGTAACATCTTTCCAAGTCAGAATGACGCATGGTTCGAAGGGGACCATGCGTCACTGTCCTTGAGCTTCTATTTCACATTACATTGACTTCAATTTATTCATCTGTATCATTCTTATTAGTTAACACTTAGATAAAGAGCTAAATGGACTGGCCTGCCTCATGGTTGGTACACAATGATATGTGCAGATGAGTTTCTTTACTGTAGAAGCAACAAGGTTCTGTTTTTGTGGTCACTATTGAATATCTACATTAGTCCTCCAGGGTCAGAGGGCGAAACAAGAACAAAGTGCCAAATGAACGTTCAATTACACAAAGCCTTTAAATGCAAATGTTCGTGGACTGGACAGCATAAGATTAAAAAAAATAGTTAAATGTCTTCTCTAAACTGGTGGATTGACTTTTTTTGTCTGCATCTAAAACCTCTCATATGTAAAATAAGGTACACTACAGAACGTATTTTTATATATTAAAATATCTTGTTTTAATTTATCTATTGTATTATCGTTTAAGACATAGATTAAAGATTTGAATTGAAAGCTTCAGCTTCTCACAGATCTTGAAACTCCTACATATCTGTGTTTTGCAATGATTTCCTGTAGCTTATAGCACTTTTATTCTTCCAATAACTTTCTATCAAGTACATTTGAAGACAATTTAATAATTGGGCGCAAATTTCACGAGTCTTTATAAGGTAAATATACAGATGGGCTAAAGATCTATAGTCATTTCAAAAGAGATCAACACAAACTATAGCAGGAATCTGTCAGCAACACACACACACACTCACACACACAGAATTACACCTTGAAAATCCACTGTCTCCATCATTGGTGCACCCACAGTAGAGGAGCACATCATGTACAAGATGCTACAGCAACTCAACAAGACACTTTTCATTGTGCCTTACAGCTGTGTCATATCTATTATAGCATCAAGGGCAGCATTAACAACTACTTGCAAGTTCCTGTCCGCCATGGGAGACTGATTAGCAAGGTTAGATCTCATGGAATACAGGGAGAACTAGCCATTTGGATACAGAACTGGGTCAAAGGTAGAAGACAGAGGGTGGTAGTGGAGGATTGTTTTTCAGACTGGAGGCCTGTGACCAGTAGAGTACCACAAGGATCGGTGCTGGGCCCTCCACTTTTTGTCATTTACATAAATGATTTGGATGCGAGCATAAGAGGTACAGTTGGTAAGTTTGCAGATGACACCAAAATTGGAGGTGTAGTGGACAGGGGTTACCTCAGATTACAACAGGATCTGGACCAGATGGGCCAATGAGCTGAGAAGTGGCAGATGGAGTTTAATTCAGATAAATGTGAGGTGCTGCATTTTGGGAAAGCAAATCTTAGCAGGACTTATACACTTAATGGTAAGGTCCTAGGGAGTGTTGCTGAACAAAGAGACCTTGGAGTGCAGGTTCATAGCTCCTTGAAAGTGGAGTCGCACCTGGAACGTTGGAGGCTGAGGGGTGACCTTATAGAGGTTTACAAAATTATGAGGGGCATGGATAGAGTAAATAGACAAAGTCTTTTCCCTGGGGTCAGGGAGTCCAGAACTAGAGGGCATAGGTTTAGGGTGAGAGGGAAAAGATATAAAAGAGACCTAAGGGGCAACATTTTCATGCAGAGGGTGGTACGTGTATGGAATGAGCTGCCAGAGGATGTGGTGGAGGCTGGTATAATTGCAACATTTAAGAGGCATTTGGATGGTTATATGAATAGGTCGGGTTTGGAGGGATATGGGCCGGGTGCTGGCAGGTGGGACTATATTGAGTTGGGCTATCTGGTTGGCATGGACGGGTTGGACCGAAGGGTTTGTTTCCATGCTGTACATCTCTATGACTCTCTATGACTCACACATCATTCTGAACTTGAAATTATATCAAAACTGGAATTGCTGGTGAAACTCAGCAAGTCTGGCTGAATCCATGGGAAGAAAGCAAAGTTAGTTCATCAGTTCTGCTAAAAAGTTACCGGACTTGAAATGTTAACTCTGCTTTCTTCCCACAGGTACCTGTTGAATTTTGCCAGCAATTTCTGTTTTTATTTGAGATCAATAGCATCTGCAATAGTTTGTTTTATTTATTAAATCGGTTTATTTTCAGTTGGGTCAAAATACTCTCTTACAGTAGGTGTCTCTGTATCCTCTGGATGCAGTGGCTCAAGTAGCAAGGTCACTACAATCTTCTCAAGCGCAATCGGATAAAGCAATAATAGAAATTAGAAGATAGGAGTGGAAGGAGGCCATTCGGCCCTTCAGGAGCCTGCTCCACCATTCATCATGGTCATGGCCAATTGGCCAACTCAATAGCCTAATCGTGTTTTTTCCCCATAACCTTTGGTCCAGTTTTTCCCAAGTGTTATATCTAGCCACCCCTTGAAACATTCCATTTTTATCATCAACTACTACTTGTGGTGATGAATTCCATAGGCCCACCACTCTTTAGGTGAAGAAATGTCTCCTCATCTCCTTCCTAAATGATCTAATTTGAATCCTCAGGCTGTGACCCCTGGTCTGGACGCACCATCAGGAACATCCTCCCTGCATTTACCCTGTCCAATCCTGTCATAATTTTATAAGCCCTTATGAGATCCCCTCCCCCTCACTTGTCTGGACTCAAGTAAAAACAAGGTAAAAACAAGGACTGCAGATTTTGGAAACCCAAGTCTAGATTAGAGTGGTGCTGGAAAAGCACAGCAGGTCAGGCAGCATCTGAGGAGCAGGAAAATCGACGTTTCGGAGAAAAGCCCTTCATCAGCAATAGAGGCAAGGTGTCTGCAGAGTGGAGAGATAAATGAGAGGGCGTGGGGGTGGGGAGAAAGTAGCAT